>NC_068986.1:73303784-73308236 GCF_001194135.2 Octopus bimaculoides | reverse complement strand
ATATACACACACACACACACACACACACACACACACACACGTGTATGTATAAACGCGCATGCACGAATGCACGCACACACTTTTGTTCTGCTTGGTTTAGTCATTGGGCAGCGGGCTATGCTGGGGCACCGCTTTGCATGGTCTTAGTCGAAAGAACCGGGCTTAGTACATTTTTTAAACGATCTTTTAGGGCGAACCGCTAAGTTGCGGAGATGTAAACAAACTCCGGTTTTAAAACGGTAGTGAGGAACACACAAACAAACACAAACACATACATACACACAATGGGCTTGGGATTGAACCCAGAACCGTTTGGTTGGAATGCAAACTTTTTATCACACAGCCACAGCCATAACCCACAAACAAATATGACTGGGTAGCACGAACCATGCTTTCTCTAATTGTTTTAGGTGCCTGTGTAGTCACGGTTGGGCACATATCTTCTCCGTCACCGTCATCCTTGAGCGAGCAGAACATTTAAGATATGACAACTGGAGACAAAGAGGGCTGCACGCCAACCATCCCGCTGGTACTCATTACAGTTGTCGAAATAGGAGCAACGTCAAATGAAATGCCTTGGCCAAGGTCACATGGCGCCACCCAATCCAGATATTGAAACAAAAACTTTATCCGGTTTTATATTGGAGTCACTTTCTTCTAGAAACGCGTTTAACAAATGCTGAGGAGTACACACACACACACACACAAAAGCACAAATTCCACTGGGCCGAACATGGCGTAAGGTTCGCAGACAACAGGTGGACGGGTGCAGCAGCTGTCGAATGGTAGCCTAGAGATTGAATAAAAGATCACTCCGAAAGCTTCCACGACTATGGGAAGACGATTTAGTTGAACGATTTCGGCCAAGATAGAAAGAAAGCATGTCTGAGTAGTTAAGAAGCTGGTTTCGCAATATGAAGTCCAAGGTTCAATTACACAGCTTGGCAACTGGGGAAAAGTACATTGATTATAGCCTCAGATTAACCCAAGTCTTTTAAGTGAATTTTAGATAGACGAACACTACGCCAAGCCGTGACTTCATAGGTACTAAAAACAATTAGAGAAAACCTGACGGATGGACAATACAAAAAAATTCAAAGATCCAGCTTTTCCTAGAGATGTACTTTGACAAAGGCCGCGAGGTATATGCATACACACACACATACGCACACACGTTTCTGTTATTTATACTATACCACACTCGGAACCTTTCCTGCGTTGGATCTTGAGCCTACAGTGGACCGTGGCTCTTGTCTATACTTGTGGATGCATGCCTAACTGGAAGGACAAATCCGTATGTACTCTAGTAAGTACGTGAGTGTCCGTACACACAGTTGATACATGGGTATGCTAACCTTGACTCTACCTGGGTGTTCTTATTATTAAAATACCTCGATTCTATGGGATCCAGCAAGTAATTGCGTGCGTGTGTGTTCTTTTATTTTTTTTACTTATTTCAGTCATTTGATTACAGCCATGCTGGAGCACCGCCTTTAGTCGAGCAAATCGCCCCCAGGACTTGTTTATTGTAAGCCTGGTACTTATCCTATCAGGCTCTTTTGCCGAACCGCTAAGTTACGGGGACTTACGTCAGGCGGTGGAGGGGGGACAAACAGACACAGAGGACAGAAATATATACATATACATATATATATATATATATATATATATATATATATATATATATATATATATATATATATACGACGGGTTTCTTTCAGTATTCGTCTACCAAATCCACTCATAAAACTTTGGTCGGCCCGGGTTTACAGTAGAAGACACTTATCCAAGGTGCCACGCGGTGGGACTGAACCCGGAACCTTGCGGTTGGAAAGCAAGCTCCTTACCACACAGCCACGCCTATGCATCTATTGATGTATATATGTACATTATAGTAAAGGTGCGCGTATCTGTAGAATACACAACCGCTAAGATATAAATTTCGCAAGAATTCACTTGATCCAATAACTGACTGTGCTCATCATCGAAATCGATGAAGAATTTCCCCCAGAACCTTCACGTAGTAATAGTAGTAGTAGTGGTAGTGGCGGTGCGACGGCGGTGAAGATAAACTCTTTAAGTAGGAAAGCTAGCTAAATACGAACGGTGAAGAGTTTTGTGTTTAGTAAAGAGTTAACCAATGAATTATCTACAGGTAAGTTATTAGCACAGGTAGAAAACTAGAAACACGAATAATGGACCGCCACACGTAAATAAAACGACACAGGTAAATGACCTCAGGTGAAATGATCGCTAGTAAATGAGTGATCACAAGAAGCTAGTTGGAGAAGCAATGCTCACTCCTCTACCTCCACCTCTTCATATTTTCCTCAAAGCTATGCAATATGATGACGGTGGGGAAGGTTCCGAGCTAGCAAAAAAAATCCACAATGTGGTCCTGCAAACAGCTAGAAATAGTAGCCAAGTCTCTTCTTCAAATTACACAGCATCATTTTCGAAAAGGACACGGAATAAACAGGATCTTTTATCTTTTATCTTTTACTTGTTTCAGTCATTTGACTGTAGCCACGCTGGGGCACCGCCTTGAAGTGTTTTAATTGCACAAATCGACCCCGATACTTTATCTGTTTCAAGTCTGGAACTTACTCGATCGGTTTCTTTTACCGAACCGCTATGTTACGGTGATGTAAACATACCAACATTCGATGTCAAGAGGTGAGGTGACAAACATAGACACACGTATACACACACACGACGAGTTTCAATTACCGTCTCCTAAATTCACTCACAATACTTGCTCAACCCGAAGTTATAGTAAAAGCCACTTGCATCAGGTGCCACATAGTGGGATTGAACCCGAAACCGTGAGGTCGGGAAACAACCTTCTTACTACACAGCCATGCGTACGTCATACCTGGAATATCTTTAACAATGTATTTACTTAACATTTTTTTTTGCCAATGACAGTCACAATGCCTGGTCTTGTTATATTATTAGAAATATATTAGTTTGCAGATATTATTGTTGTTGTTGTAATTGTTTCTACCCTCGTTGTTGATATTTTTACGGTTGTTTATGGGTCAGCTGTGATGTGAATTGGAGTAGAACAACGTGTTTGTAATAATAAAGAAACACGGGTTTTTTTCTTTACACATGAAACACATGCATATCTGTCTGTTTGTACCTTGATTGATTGATAGATAAGATATAAGATAGATAGATAGATAGATAGATAGATAGATAGATAGATAGAACATACAGCTTGCACAGCGGGACATACCCCGCCTCATATCTACCGAAGGGAAATCACAGCGCCGAAAGAGAGCGATAGTATCACCTCTCTCCAGCAGAGAGGTGATACCGAACATTTATAGATATGAGTGTGTGTGTGTGTGTGTGTGTGTGTGTGTGTGTGTGTGTGTGTGTGTGTGTGTGTGTGTGTGTGTGAGTGAGAGAGAGTGCGTGTGGCTGTGTGCTACGTAAAATAAATGTCTGTCTATATGCACGTACCTATATGTATATGTACGTGTAAATGTATTCATTCTCACATGTAATTTGTTTACATACATTCACACACATACACACACACACACACACACACACACACGCTCACGTGCGCGCATTCACACACATACACACACACATCCAGACACGTGTTTGTACTCGTTTATGCTTTTGATTGCTTAAGTGGGATGGTCTGACATTGAAATAAAAGTGTACGCTAACTTCTACATAAACATGTAAAATTAAACATACACATGTGTATGTGTGTGTGTATACATGTGTGTGTGTATACATGTGTGTGTGTGTGCGTGTGTGTGTGTATGTGTGTGTGTACACAGATATATTGCTTTGCACAAATACGTTTACGTGTGTGTATGTGTGTGTGTGTGTGTGTGTGTGTGGACAACAAACAATACAAAAAAACGTACATTGGCATTTATTTACGAATGTATTACGTGAGTGCGTACATGTGTGTGTATGTATGTATGCATCATATGTATCAGTGTGTGTATTATATAAATATCTGTGTGTGTGTGTGTGTGTGTGTGTGTGTGTGTGTGTGTGTGTGTGTGTGTGTGTGTGTGTGGTGTCACATATACAGATTTTTATAATTTAAAATAAAACTGACATTGACAAAAGAATTTTAAAAAATATATTTGAAGACCAACCGGTGTGACTGAAAACTTGTGGGCGTTGTTGTTGTTGTTGTTGTCGTCATCATCATGAATGGTTTTCAACGAGTAACAAATAATACATGAATGATTGCTCCGTGGAACTTTGGTGTTCGCCGAGAATATAATGCACAGATGCTTGGCTGCAGTGGGGAGACAGTGTGATCACCTCACACTTCAGGACCGTTCCTATTAATTCCATGGAGGGTGTTATTCGCCCGACCGTTCGTTAAACACAGCACACATCAATATGCTCTCTATCTTGCATACCCCTCTCTATTTCCCGCTTTCTATCTCTAACTATATATATATATAT
>NC_068986.1:73300650-73303352 GCF_001194135.2 Octopus bimaculoides | reverse complement strand
TATATATATATATATATATATATATATATATATATATATGTTAGTAATTATATCGATATATTCATTGCTGTGTGAAGTCGTTGTTGTATATATATTATTGCCTTTGTGTAAAATGTGTAAATGTCTTCTACACTACACTCATTCAAACATACACACACACACCCATACAGTTTATCCAGGAGTCGCTGCCAAGCGACCAGCCCAAGTGGTACAGTGAGTGCCGCTGCAGTAATAAAATAAATGTGTGGCAAAGAGGGCCGCTACAAGACGTAGCTTTAGTACCAACCCAACTTATTGGTACTGTTTTAGGCCCTGCTGATGGAATTCCGCATCTCAAGAGGCAGTTAGAGAGGCGGAGAGAGGGAGATAGATAGAATGATAGATATAGAAATAGACAGAAAGGGTGTCAGATAGTGTGTATGTGAGAGAGAGAGAGAGACAGAGAGAGAGGGAGGGAGACAGACAGACAGACAGACAGACAGACAGACAGACAGACAGACAGACAGACAGACAGACAGACAGACAGACAGACAGACAGACAGGCAGACAGATTGAGAGAAAGAGAGAGGAGAAGATTGGGATAGATAGAGAGAGAGAGGATGGAAACGAGAGAATGATAAATGAACGGAATGAAAGATAAGAAAAGATGATGGGAGGAAATGAGTGAAAGGAGGAGAGAAACGGGGCTATTTTTTTCCCCATGGTTTGTTAGTAAAGATTATATAAATAGATATTTGGAGGAAGAGGAAGAAAGATTGATATTGTGGAGACAGAAGAAAGAGGGGGTGAAATGAAAGAAACACATTGGGTAAAAAAGAGAGGAGAGATGTACGTGTGTTTTGGGAGAGGTGGAGGTTGGACGTAATGAGAGGATGTAATGAAGAAGAATACGAAATGATAGAAAATAAAAACAGCCGGTCTTGGGATAGAGAGAAGGTGAGAGAGAGAAATGGTGAGAGGGAAAGAACGAAGAAGGAGTGTATGGAGATAAGAAATAAGATAGGTATACGGGAGAGAGCAGACGATTAGATATTTGCGATCTAAATGGGAGAATGAAAACTATATTGAAGGAGGTATAATGAAACACATACACACACACACAAACAGACAGATAGATAGGTCGACAAATAGATAGGTAGATAGGTCGACAAATAGATATACAGAGAGAAAGCGAGAGAGGTCGACAGACAGACAGGCAGACACAGATAGATAGATAGATAGATAGATAGATAGATAGATAGATAGATAGATAGATAGATAGATAGATAGATAAGTCTACAGATAGACAGAAAGAGAGAGAGAGAAAAATTTACAAATAGATAGATAAGTAGAGAGAGAGAGGGTAGACAGATAAGTCTACAGATAGATAGAAAGAGAGAGAGAAATCTAGATAGATAGATAGATAGATAGATAGATAAATAAATAGACAGATAGATAGATAGATAGATAGATAGACAGATAGATAGATAGATAAATAGACAGATAGATAGATAGATAAATAGACAGAGATAGATAGATAAATAGACAGATAGATAGATAGATAAATAGACAGATAGATAGATAGATAAATAAATAGACAGATAGATAGATAGATAAATAAATAGACAGATAGATAGATAGATAAATAAATAGACAGATAGATAGATAGATAAATAAATAGACAGATAGATAGATAAATAAATAGACAGATAGATAGATAAATAAATAGACAGATAGATAGATAGATAGATAAATAGACAGATAGATAGATAGATAGATAGATATGAATATACTTTTTGAAAACAGAATAGTTTACTAAGTAAGGAAAACCTGTGGTGAAGTGTGTGATTAAATATAAGTGAGGAAGTTGAAAGGTAAGATATAATGGACGGTAAACGATGTATAAATGCGTGTGTGTACGTGGACGTATATATTTGCGCGTCTGTGTAGGATGCGGGTGGAGTGTGAGTAGAAATAATTGACAGCAAATACAAAAAAAAATCAGTGAGGGGAGCCTGTACCTGATCGCCTTACCTGCTAAAAGTAGCAGCCAAATTTCCCTTAAATACCATCCTACCGTCATAAAAAGTAAAGAACACACTCATGCACATGCGTTATATATATACATACATATATATATATATATATACACACACACACACACACACACACACACAGAAAGAAAGAGAGATGGACCTAGGTAGTACAATTTCAGTTCAACTAGGTGAGATGTTGAACCATTTCAAAGTGCACCACTCAACAGGTAATGCATGTATATATATACATACATGCATAAATGCATGCATGCATACATACATACATACATACATACATACATACATACATACATACGTACATAAGGATAGAAACTACGAAAGTCACTAAGACTAAACCTGCTCACCTGCATCACCACCACCATCATTATCATTACCGAACAGGTAGCAACTGTGGGACAGAAAAAGTGTAACTATTCATGCAATAAATTTAAATTAAAATGAATTTAAGAGCTTTGTGCATTATTAAATACATTTATTGGCTTTTCTACGCTGTAGATGGTATATGAATATACATAGACACACACACACTCGGATAATATATATATATATATATATATATATATATATATATATATACACACACACACACACACACAGGGAAATAATGAGAGAGAGACAGAGACAGAGAGAGAGACGGACAGAGGAAAAGATCATTCTACGTGGGAT
>NC_068986.1:73299216-73299783 GCF_001194135.2 Octopus bimaculoides | reverse complement strand
TATATATAACAGGTTTCTTTCAGTTTCTGTCTACCAAATCCACTCACAAGGCTTTGGTCGGTCCGAGGCTATAGTAGAAGATACATGCCCAAGGTGTCATACAGTGGTACTGAACCCGGAATCATGAGGTTTGTAAGCATGTTTCTTAACACACAACCACGCCTTTTGAAAGCCTGGTAATTCTATCGGTTTCTTTTGCCGAACCGGTATATTACGGAGACGTAAACGCACCGACACAAGTTGCCAAGCTATAAGCAAGAGACAAACAAATACACACATACACGTGTGTGTATGTACGACGGGCTTCTTTCAGTTTCCGTCAATCAAGTCCACTCACAAGGCTTTGGTTGACATGAGGCTATAGTAGATGACACCCATGGTGTCACGCAGAAGAACTGAACCCGGAACCATGTAGGTGGGAAGTAACCTTCTGACCACACAGCCAGAAGGATATAGAGAGAACATATACATCTATATACATGTTATATATGGAAATATGAATGCTATGTAGAATGCAAGTTATACACGTATATACATATTTCAAATATAAATATATATATATATATA
>NC_068986.1:73295900-73298977 GCF_001194135.2 Octopus bimaculoides | reverse complement strand
TGTGTGTGTGTGTGTGTGTGACAACCGATGCTGGTGTGTTAACGTCCCGTAACTTAGCGGTTCGGCAAAAGAGACCGATAGAATAAGTACTAGGCTTACAAAGAATAAGTCCTGGGATCGATTTGCTCGACTAAAGGCGGTGCTCCAGCATGGCCGCAGTCAAATGACTGAAACAAGTAAAAGAGTAAAAGAGTATATATATATATAAAATTTGTTTATAATTATAAAATGTATGAACTATACATTAGCCCACTCCCTCTATCGACTCGACATTGTACAAGGTGCACGGTGTGCCACACATTACATGTCGAAATGATCGCAGAGGGGCGCGAAATGGTTTTGCTCAAGGACACAACGAACCGCTCAGTTCAGTTGTCGAAACCACGATCTTGCGATCGTGAGTACAACATCCTAACCACTAAGCTACGTACCTTCACACACACACACACACACACACACACACACACACACAAACATAGGTGATAGTCATCCATTAAACTGATGGAGAAGCAAACTTAGAATCTTTATAATTAATGCGCCTTAATTATGGTCGTTGAGTTTTTAATGAAAAACTGACATTATTTTCGCTGTATTTACCAGCCAACCTCTTGGGAAGATCTGTCTATTTTGTAGTTAATTATGGACTCGTCGATTATATACTGTCTCTTCCTATTGCTTATATCAAAAATGATATCACTAACAAGGCTACCATTTCAAAATTTTTTTACAAAGTACTATCTCGATTGCTAAAAAGCTCTAAATAAAAATGAAAACTACAAAAAAAGGCACCTAAACTCACACAAAATATCACATAAATAAATGTAAATATCGAAAGTAATGTTTATTGCCACTTAAACATGGCTGTTCCGGAGGAAACAACATTAGTGTTATTTTTAACCCCAGGAGGACACCTCCTCCAGCTGGTTATTCGATGTAATCTGCACCCGATATATATTTCAAGCAAGGAAATGAACCCCAACCATCTTCCAGCCACAAGACCACCAGACCGTACGGTTTCGACCTCTGTGGTCATCCTCGGTGGTTGATACTCGTCTGTGTCACTAGATTTATATATACTGCGAACTGGAGTGAATTACTGCTATCTCTAGCGGACGAATATTCTACCACCGAAGATGACCACAAAGAGGTCGAAACCGGACGGTCTGGTGGTCTCGTGGCTGGAAGATGATAGGAGTTCACTGTTCTGCTGGCAATGTATATCGGGTGCAGATTGCATCGAATAATCAGATGGAGGAGGCGTCATCTTGGGGTTCGTTGGTTCCTGCTGAACATCCATGTTGAAATAGCAATAAACATCACTGCTTAGTATAGTTACTGCTTTCAACTCTTATAGGGATTTTCTAAGTAGCTAATTTGCTTGTTAAATATCAAAATTTTTATGTTAAAATGTTGAAGAACATTCAAATGATTTATTTGAGACTTATTTCTATTTCAATTTTTTTTTCTAACTCTTCGAACTTCAAAGACGATTTGTTTTAAAAAGAACAGAATAACAATTTTTTTCTGTCTGGATTTTTGATCAGAAAATACCGAATTAAATTCTAATTTCGCTTTAATGAAAAAGCATTAACTTAGCATTAAAAAAGCACTAAAATTACGCGGGCACGTAATTCGGTGGACTTTCGCGGTGTAAATTGTAAAAGGGCATTAAATTGGCAGCCCTGATCCATTAGCTGAGATACAATAACAAGCTGATGGACAACACTGAATACTTGGTCTAGCTATGGTATATCTTGAGTACATCTCTGATTAGCGGAACCCATCCAATCCTAAAAATGTATCTACGTACAAGTAAAGCTAACGAAACATTACACCGTTTTACAAGTGTTATCTCCGTAGTACCTTTTTACAAGTAAGTAGACTGTGACATCTGTTTACAAGCATCTGGACCGTGATAACTATTTACAAACACGACGCTTAGTCAACTGAGTGTGTCAATACACACTCGAGACGCAGACTGATGACCTGTTCATTCATATTCTGCTCTTCTCAATGAACTAAGTGACTAGACTCCGATTTTATTGGTGGGTGTAGGTGGGTGTGTGTGTGTGTGTCAGGACTTTTTAAATATAGAACTTATTTTATCGGTTCATTTTGCCGAACTGCTAGCTTACGGGCACGTAAACAAACCGATACCGGTTGTCAAGCGGTGATAGGGGAACAAACGGAAACACAAAGAAACACGCATACATGCATGCATATATATACATATATATATATATAGCAAATTTTAGAGGTAATACTTGATAATTGCAAGCACCTGTATATGCCAGATAGTGGCCGAGGTGAAAGAATAAATTAATTAATAAATAATTAATTTAATTTAAATTTTACGTTTTTAATTTATATATATATACACACAAACAAACAAACAAACACACAAACACACACACACACACACACACACAAACACAAACACACACACACAAACACAAACACACACACACACACACACATGCACGTATACATAACACACATATATACGTGTATACATGAACACACACATGTATACATACACGCACATATATATATAGTGAAGGCGCATGGCTCAGTGGTTAGAGCGTCAAACTTACGACCGTGAGGTTGTGAGTTCGAATCCCGGACCGGGCTGCTTGCTGTGTTCTTGAGCAAGACACTTTATTTCACGTTGCTCCAGTTTACTTAGCTGTAGAAATGAATTGTGATGTCACTGGTACCAAGCTGTATTAAACTTTGCCTTTACCTTGGATAACATCGGTGGTGTGGAGAGGGGAGGCTGATATGCATGGGTGACTGTTGGTCTTCCATAAACAACCTTGCCCAGACTTGTGCCTCGGAGAGTAACTTTCTAGACGCAATCCCATGGTCGGTCATGACCGAAGGGGGTCTCCGAAATATATATATATATATCGAGTTGGATGGCGAACAAGGGTGTGGAGTGGAGTGAAAGCATTTGAAGAGGCCAGGATGATGCAAGCAGGGCTCAAGAGACATTTAAGGAAAAAGGTGAAGACTGAGAAGGTGAATGACAAGGACCTTTTTGTATGCACAGTCTGTGACAGACCATGTCTGTCCTT
>NC_068986.1:73293552-73294856 GCF_001194135.2 Octopus bimaculoides | reverse complement strand
ACACACACACACACACACACACACACACACACACACACACACACACACACACACACACACACACACACACACAAATGTATAGATAGATAGATAGATAGATAGATAGATGCATACATACATGCTCATACATATATAAATATGTATACATGTTTAAGTGTGTAGATGATGGTAATTTTCTGTGCATGCACATAGTTATTCATTTCATTCATTATTAAAATTTATACAAAACGTATTCTTAAACTAAAAAGAAAAAAAAGAAACACTTCATCTCTCCCTATTCTCTCTCCAACAATTCAAATGCGCGCGCGCACACACATACACAGTCGAATTTTCACTCTTCTTTTATATATTCAGACTTAGAAAATATCTAATTTTCGCCATCCTTCGTCTCTACCATAAACACCCTCGCTTTGTGTAAGAAACCAACACCCTTGCATACATTTTTCAACACATCAAAATTATTCGCTACTATAAACACTAACACCTAAATATACTGAACAATGCCATTCTCTCTAAATTCTGCAAAGAAGGATGGTCAGTCTTAGAAGAAGCTACTTCGGTGGAATATCTCAGTGATAGATCTACTTCAATCTCTGTCCATCATCCCATGATATTGGTTCGCTTTTAAAATACTTTTAGCTACATATCACAAATCGATTCTCTATAAAGTTAATCAAGTGGATCCTCTTTAAGAGGAGATTCGGGATTGAACCGAATTATCTTGATTCGATTGGGTTTTTTTTTTCTGTTTTCGTTGTTTTGTATTTTTCCCCATTCTTTTATATACACACAATAGCAGTGTATGTGTATGTGCATGCGTGAATAGATATAGACAGAGAGACATAGATAATCTATAAACGCACACACACACACACACATATATATATGTGTATATAATTTACTGTGAATAAAAGCCAGGGTGTGTTGCGTTCCGTTACTTAATAAGTGAAAAAATGTATAATAAATGCACAAACGAAAAACAGACACAGAATGGCAAGTTAAAAGACATATATTAAACGCACAGACGAACGGAGAACAGACAGAAAGTCCCTAATTCCTCATCAGTTATCAACCAGAGGATATGACGCAATTTCGTGCCTTTAACGATATATATATATATATATATATATATATATATATATATATTGAAAGAGAGAGAGGCGGGGTGAGAGAATATCTGTGTTTGTATGTGTGTGCTGAATAAGTTTCGAGGGGGAAACTGTATATCATTAATTCCCCTCTATACCAGTTTTGAGCCTTTTCATCAGTAAATATTTGTAGCTATTTTCCATTTATAACCTTAA
>NC_068986.1:73284466-73293445 GCF_001194135.2 Octopus bimaculoides | reverse complement strand
GTGTGTGTGTGTGTGTGTGTGTGTGTGTGTGTGTGTGTGTGTGTGTGTGTGTGTGTGTGTGTGCGCGCGTGCGCTTATATGTGTGTGTGTGTGTGTATTTCTAGAAAGAAATCATCTAGATACCAGCCAATATGGCCTTCATAGTGGTAGAGACTCCACCACTTCGACATCTTAAATGCTCTGGGAGAGGGTCCCAAAATATGTCAAGCCACCACAACATACTGCTGAAAAAGACCATTCAACACTGGAGTCCCTGGAAAGCTACTAAAGTAGATGAAATGTTTCTTGACAAACAGAACTGAACAAGTCGTGAACGGTGTTAACTCAAGAATAGAAAACGTCATTAGGTTATCCTACAGGGTGTTGTGTTGTGCCCACTTCTGTTTATTATTTACCTAAGTGACATAGCAAATGCTACATAGTAAAACATAGTAAAACTTTTTTTTAATCTTTGTGGAGATCACTCTAAGCCCCAGAAAGTCGTCACGGGAATGTATGTCTAAAGAGAACTTTAATCTACTCTGTGCTCTGTGATTCGATGGGCAGAAAAGAAACCGACATGCTGCTAAACGAGGGGAAATATGAGTTTATCTATTTTGGACAAGAGGACATACTTAAACAGCCATATTCTGTTCCCTTGGGCGAAGTTTTCGCAGCCTCAAATAATATCAGAAAACTCAGAGGTAATTGTAGAAAACAACCTAAGAACCTAAGCTGAAGCTCAGTACGCACATCAACAATAAAGTCGATATGAGCCGAAGAATGTGGCCAGGGATCCTTTTAGAGATTCCAGTGCCATCATTTTTCTCTCCTCTGCGTTTTCTAGGTCTTATCTTGAAGACAGCTGCCCACTGTAATCCCCTATATATTACGAGAAGTGAAGCACTCCAGAGGCCGATCGCAAAAAAGTGGGGTATAACAGGCCTAGGCTTGCCTTATAAAGTTCAAGCTATTCTTACCAACGCTGCCGTGAGCGCAACATAACTTATACAATGGGGAAAACATTCCATCAACATTTACCAAATAACATCGGTATTCAATTCGCAAGTCACACAAGGTTACCCCTACTTCGTGTCATACGCATTCTACAAAAATCGTGTTCACATTACATAACACTGCGAAAGAATATTTTTGCTCCAACTAACACCGTTGTATTCAAAATTATACCGAAAAAAGATCAAAGATTCAATAACATTCAAACGGCGCTTGGACAAATTTCCTCCAAAAAATACCAGACAAATCGCTGACACCCGGATACTTCGGCAAAGAGCAACTCCCAGCTCGAGCGGGCTCGATGTATATTAATAAAAATGTTTAATAATAATTAAATTCAACTTTATGATGAAAGTAAACAAACAAAGTTTGTTTTTAGAAGCCTTGAGATGTATTGTAAGATACAGAAATAAATTTATTTCTCAAACGCGTGATAATGCTATAAATAGCGGGATCAGGATAAATTATCCATATATTGCAGAAAAATACGTTACTGGCCAGCCATGAGACTCGAACTCACAATTATTTGCTCTACACTCATTGAGCAAACAAACTGCAATATGTGGCTGCTCATGGATGTAGAGTTCCTCACAAACATAGCCTTTAAATGTAGCAACTTGTAGCTTAGTTGCCATACTGATCAACATCTGGCTCCTCGCTGAATCTAACCAGAAGTGGTGTCATCAACTTCTCTTTTAATGGCACAAAGAAGTTGGCTGAGGGCGATTCCTGAACACACCTCCATACACTCTCTTGGTTGATAGACAAAATCTACACGACCAGTGGAGCACCGAGCAGCAGCAACACGAGTACTTGGAAATGACTAACATGTATCTCACTAAGGGGAACTCGAAAAATCGGCAATCTACACCACTGTGCGGTATAGCAGCGTGCTGTTAATACAGACAGCATTCCGCTTGGCAGAGATAGATTCTGACCATATGACATACTTTGAAATCACAAAGAAGCAAAAGTAAAAAAACTGGTACCAAAATAATGTGATGTGAATGGAACTATCGTAAAATACTTACTCAAAAGTTTGAAATACAGATTGGGGCCATTTTCTCACCTTATCTCCAGCTCAAGATGGATGATATTTATTTATCTGTCAAAGAAATAACAGTAAAATAACAGAAGAAACTGTCTACTTGAAAGCACCAAAACAAGTTTACAGGCCTACCGTCAGAAATAGAGACAGTTTGTGAACAAAGACTAAAGGCCAGAAGAGAATTGCTGAACGGCTCATGATACTATCATGGTCAAACAATGCAGAGAACTGAGGAAAGCTGCTAAAATGTAAAGGAACAAAAATCTACAAAACGAAATAGAACAACTAGAAACTGACCTCAAGAATAATAAATGGTCACAAACTCTTCAAGTCAGTCTGTGAAATGGCGGAAGGTTAGAGCAATAAAAATCTACCGTAAAATCAAAGATAACGATTGTAACATACATACAAATACAGCCGAGGTACTTTAATGCTGGAAACATCATAGTGAACGTCTTAACACTAAATTCTTATATAATTCAGAAATAATATTAGAAATACCGGATGGTCCATCCGAGATGTATGCTCATTCAGAAACAATTGCTTCTATGTTAGGCACAAGACCAGCAATTTTGAGAGTGTGGGATTGGTCAATTAAATCAACCCCTCTATCTGAGTGGTGCGTTATTTTATCGAGTTTACTTCGGTAGTTTTTGAACACAGATCATTAAGATCCGAAGCAAATACCGCAAGGCATTTTGTCCAACGTTGTAATGAGTCTGCCGATCCACCACCCTTTCATTCAAAAATAAAAGAAATAGAAAAATGCAATAAAATGAATAAAACACGTATAGCTCATTGATATTAATACCCTCGTTGTTGAATTACTAAAAACAGTAGAGCATATGGTTAATATATTACGTGTAATATTTAACATATGGAAAACAGAAAAGACTCCAAAGGAAGTGACTTGCATGCTAGTAATTTCAACATATAAGAAGGGGTGATAGACAAAAATTTGAAAACTACTGAATAATTTCTCTCTTATTAAGTTTTCATTAGAATCCTCTTTGACAGTGTTACGTATACCTATAATATAATGAAGGGTAAGAACTTACCCTATATTTTCCGAAGGTGGCGAGATAAACGTTTGTCAACGACCGTTTGGCAGAAATGCAATAACGTTGGTATGGATAACCAAATATATATACAAGAAGTTAGCATAGTACCAGACAGATAACCACGTTCACTTCCTGTTAACGAGCAAGGCAGGTAATCTCGTACTTCCTGTTAATAAGGGGAGAGGGGAAGACAGCTCCGTCTCCTCCTGGAGACGGAGCTGCATACGGGTCGGACCATTCACCACCTACCTTGAAACCCATTGAGACTGGACATAATCTCCATATATGAACATTTACTTCCCTGTTTGAACACTTTGTTGTTACGATCAGAAGTTTACCCCTTTTTCTTACATTATTAATTTGTCTGATCGTAACAACAGGATGAATAATCCTTTCTTCTATATTCACAAGGCCTGAAATTTGGGAGAGGGGATAGTCTATGACATCGACCCCAGTACTCAACTGATACTTAATTTATCGACCCCGAAAGGATGAAAGGCAAAGTCGATCTCGGCGGAATTTGAACTCAGAACGTAGCGGCAGAGAAATACCGCTAAAGCATTTCGACCGGCGTGCTAACGATTCTGCCAGCTCGCCGCCTTTGACAAAATGAATAATAAACCAAAGAAACGACAAGACTCAATTTAGTTTTAGACCTAGTTCAGCTACAGTCGAAGCCATTTTTTTACAGTCAGATACTTGAAAAAGTCAAGGAACATCAAATGCACTTAAACTCCGTTGACGTTAAACCTGCCTTCGACATGATCGGAAGGAAGGTTCTATGGAAGATAACAGTAATGATTGTAGACTCAAAAATAGTGGAAAGTATAGAGACATTATGTAGTTATACAAAGTGTGGCGATGGTAACCAGACGAGTTAAGCTCTATACGCGTGGGTTTCAAGTACGTAAGTACGCATGTTTCTACCTACTGTTTCCAACATCTTCCAGGAATTTGTTACGAAAGAACTAGAAAACGTGGATCGTAAAAATATTTAAGTAACCGTCTTCATCTTAAATCAAGTCTGTGGCATGTGGTATACAGAGACAGTCGTCCTGAAACAACACAAGAGTTCACGTATGTAAGGGTACTCCGCTCGCTTTCATGGGAAACACGCCAAAAATGGCTGATATCAAAGGAGAAAAAAGGAAAATGGAATAATTTCCAAAACAGTTGTTAAATTATATTATAAATCTAATGCTTTCCAAAGTGTTATTCTAAGAAAATGGTAAATAGTAATTCAATCGGGCATACATTGAATCAAGCATACCTGTTCATGTTAAGATGGAAAATAATATATTAGAACATGTAAAGAAAACACACACACAAATACCACGATAAGAAATTGTCTGATGCTGAAAGGCAGGAAGAAATGTCAGACGTATCGGTCTTATGACCTTCATTGCAGAGAATTAAAACAAAGAGGAAAATTTCAAGAGAAATTAATTCGCATTTGTTCACGCCGACCAGACTGTATTATTACGCTTGAAATGTATAAAAATATCGATGTAATACACTGATTTAAAATTTTGGTACAAAACCAGCAATTTCGGGACAGGAGTTAAGTCGATTACATTGATTCCAGTGCTCAACGAGTCGTATTTGTTTTATCGACCCCGAAATGATGAAAGGTAATGTCGACCTTGGTGGAATTTGAACCCAGAATGTAAAGACGGACGAAATGCCGCAAAGCATTTTGCCCGGCGTGGTAACGATTCTGCCAGCTCGCGACATTATACCGGTGTAATATGTTGAATATCTACATGCATACAAGCATGGTTGTGTGGCTAAGTAGCTCGCTTTGCAACCACATGGTTTTGGGTCCAATCTCACAATGCTTTGTGAGTGAATTCGGGAGACGGAAACTGTGTGGAAGCCTATAGTATATACATATAAATTTATATATAGTTCAATTCTCCAATTGAAGATGTATCAAAGTGTTTAAATACACAAACAATTAGCCGTCATAGACTTGGATGCAAGGCGTGCAAGGACCCTCTCCAACAAAATTTTTTGGCGGTGGGCAAAAAGGCGCAATGAAAACGCTATGAACATCCTGATTCGAAGTGAGTTTGCACCTCCCGAGCAAATTTCGTTCTTGCACGTATGCTAAGCGTAATTTAGAAATTCAGTACTGAAACAATATACGAATTACGAAAAAGCTTTTTTACTTAATCGTTAACCAATTCACATCGTAAAAAATTCATGGCGTAATATTATTATATGATATTTAAAAGGATTTATTTAAATAACTATTGTAGATGTGTTGCTATCATAGCTATTTATAAAATAAATATCTATCATTTCATCTGCAAGTAAAATCTAAATAAGTGTTTAAAATGAAGAAAAATATATTGTTCGTCATCACACGTGTAATAGATTTCAATTAACGATAAAATGTAAGATTTATTTCATAGCTATTTATTATGGAAGCATATCTACAACAGTTATTTAAATAAATCCTTTTAAATATTATAGCTTTATATGTGTATGTGTATGTGTACATGCGCGAGCGCACGTGCATGTGTGCGTGCGTGCGCGCCTTTACATTTTTCTCTCACCACCGCTTAATAATGGGTATTAGTGTGTTTACGTCCTCGAAATTTAGCGGTTCAGCAAAAAGACCGATAGAACGAGAACAAGATTTAAAAAGAAAAAGAACTTATATACTAGAGTCGGTTGGTTCAACAAAATCTTTCAAGGCGGTGTCCCAGCACGGCCGCAATCCATTGATTGAAATACGTAAAAGATAAAGTTACATGTGTACACATTGAATTATATACTGCAAGTGGTTGAGTATGCAGCAGGTGTTGTGCCCTTAATGTAATTTTTATACATAATCAGCGTGACACGGTTGTATGAAAACACTAATTTTTCGAATTTTTGATATAGTTCATTTGTCGCCTTGTCCAAATTCAACCCCGAGACTTTTAGATCGATTCAAAGTAGAAGTCACTTATTCAATGTGCTATGTAGTTGAATACAGCCAGGCACTTCGTGATTATGAAGAGAACGAACATTGAGGCTCGTACACAAAATATCATGTCAATGTGGAATCAAAAGTTAAATATTAAAATTTTCGTGTCGAATCAAATTACCCCAATTTCAGGACTCCAATTTTAGTAGCGATTTGTCAGGGCAAAAATGTTTTGAATGTGTACGAAGAAGAACATTGGAGTCTGTTGAGATTTTTGATAGGCAAAATTTTAGTATTTTCGTACACAAAAAGCGAATGTTGTCGTTACTAAAAACGACAAAACGTCGAGAGAGTTCAGAATATTATTTTTCTTGGTGTAGTTGTAGCAGCAGATAAAGTGTTGTTAGTTGGTTGTCGGCTACAGACTTCTAATATCGTTCGCCCTCCGATTATTCAGTGCCTTTGTGTTGTTAGCTGCTATTCGTCGTCTTTGTTGCCCATCTCCTACAGTATCTGTCAATGCTCTCTCTCTGTTGCATCCCAAAGTTCGCTCGCTCTCTCTCTCTCTCTCTCTCTCTCTAGTAGTCACAGTGCATCAAATTTATACTCACTGATAGGCTCAGAAGGAAGTACGCCAAAAGATGAAGTCGTCACTAAAGCTTTTTCCACGTTTAGTCGTGATTGGTCAGATTTTGCTGATCACGTGGGCAATATTCTAGTGAATCACAACATCGACTGATTGTTTGAATATTCCTTCTACAAGTACATTAAAGCTTTGGCAGGCTCCACTTTGCATTATAAGAATCGAATGACTCTTCATATTTTAGTATGGGGTATAAAAGTGCGTTTTATACGTCATGAAGTACAGTAAGCAACCAGCGTCACTTCTGGTGAAGCACTTCCATCAATTCTTTCAAGTCAGTCTTTCGGAATAACACAATCTTCGGAAACAGCCATGGTTTGAGATTTAGATAGGATGAACCAAAGTTCTAGAAAATTTAATTTATCTAAATCACTGAAATTACAATGACCATCCAAATCGGTGGCCTTCAACATCTAAGTATTTTCACTTCTGTGGAAAACTTTAACTTTGATATCATCTTCAGTACCTATAAACTTAAATGGATGTGACTGCCTGATTAATTGCAGCGATAGGTCTGGGTCAATTCTTGCACACAACTGGCTTCAAATTACCCATAACTCCAAGAAAGCTAAAACTCGAGGGACGTCAGATCCAGAGGTCTAAATGGCCATTCAACTGAACTAGTTTCCCGCTCCAACTTCGGTGTAATGTTTAATCTACATAAAATTTCACACATTAAATGTAATGGAGCATTACATATTTCACGTTGTTCTAACAAAGGAATGTCAACTGATCTAGAGATTTCGAAGGAGTGCAGCATACGGAAAAAAATGAACACAAGAATCTTTCTTCAAATATCCCAGCCCAACCATAATACACACACACACACACACACACACACACTCAACAACAACAGCCAGCTTCCGACATCCTTATCTCATCACCTTTGGACTTTTGTAAAATTTAGGGAGTAAGAAAGAAGTAAAAGAAGGAAATGAGCAATGGAATGAGCCGTTGGTGTGAATTTGTTTAAGTTGGACGACAGCTTGCCGGACTGAAACCCATACACTATGGCTGCAGGTCCTTCTTTTGCGGTACATATGGTGTGACATGCTGATTCGGCGAGGAGTTGCATCGATCTGCCGAGAATCCCTACTTTTGGATTTCACCTTTCAAGTCGTAGGTTCCAACCTTGAGGCCTCTCCTTCCTCAGCCAGACTGACTGGCAGGAGGATTTTAAGTCAGGGTTTCCCTTCTTCTAGCCGAGCCGACTGGGGACGTTGAGGTGACGATGCGTGGCCTTCATCCGCCGGATTCACTATTTGCTCATAGCTGCGATTTTAACCAGAGCTATCACCCCAGGTCAAGGTGAACCTGGGAACAACAGCAATTAAGAAATGGTTCCACAATTCCCAAAATAACCAATCTCCCGATCAAAGGCCTTGCTACAGGTTGGACTTTATCGTCATATGTATATACACGTACATATAATTTTTTGTGATATAGAATTTTGAACAACACCCTATATACGTGAGTGAGTGTTCATGTATAAATTTCCTACGATATAGAAATTTAAACCACACCCTATAAATATATATAGAGAGAGGGAGCGGAAGGGGGAAGAGAGAGAGGGAGCGGGAGGTGGGAGAGAGAGGGGGAGCGGGAGGGGGAAAAGAGAGAGGGAGGGAGAGATGAATACAGGTTATATCAAATATCATTCTTGATTTACTAAAATTGGTATGTGTACGATTACCAAATGGTAATGGAGAAAAGCTCCGTTTATTAAGAGGAGATAATCTCAAAAATCAAGTATTCGCCAAAAGTTGACATAGTATTAAGGAAAAACAGACTTAAAGTTGGAAGATAAGAGGACAGTCATGGACACGTGTTTCTGAATGAATCATCAGAACGACATTTCTCCTAGCCTATCACCGGTAACCAAGGGACATAGGTACACACGTAAAAAAGAGCAGAAGTGCATTTATGACCTAGGTAATTTATATAATTTAATCAAAAGGAACTAAGAGAAATGACACTGTGGCCAATGGCATGTATATGAACAACAGATGAATACAGACATATCAAATACCAGACAACATAAATTCCTGGTTTATTAAAAATATCGCCGCCTCTACAGAATATATTACAATTGTAAAATGGCAACTGTGAACAGGTTCCATATAATTCTTCAAGAACCAATAATTCTTCAAAGTTGACATACCATTCAGGAAAAGGACAGCTATATTGCCAGGAGATACGACAACAACCAGAGGGGCACATGTTTATGTCTCAATAAGCGTCATCATCACGAAAGTTGTCCTATCTCTAGCAGCCTAGTGGTGTATGCGTATATATATATATATATATATATATATAT
>NC_068986.1:73283295-73284238 GCF_001194135.2 Octopus bimaculoides | reverse complement strand
ACACACACACACACACACACACACACACACACACACACACACACACACACACACACACACACATATATATAAGTTAGGGTAAATCCCAGCTGTTTCCTCTTACAGTACATCTGCTTATTCCAATGTTACAATCAATATGTATCCATTGTTGGTGCTATGTGTGAGTCAAAATTCATATATAAATAGAGAATTATGGAGTAGCTATCTGCAGACTTATTTTATAATAAAATTGGAAAATGGAAATATTTTGGTATTATTTATTCTCCATTACACATGTTTCATTTGCTAATAAGAATCACAACGATTTACATGTTAGATACACATGTAAAGAATTTCCTATTAGAAACGCTTCAGATAAAGAATAATTATAATAATTATTGTATTATAATTATTCTTTATCTGAAGAGTTTCTAATAGGAAATTGTTTACATGTGTATCTAACATGTAAAACGTTGTGATTCCTATTAGTAAATGAAACACGTGTAATGAAAAATAAATAATATCAAAAGAATTCCAACACAATAAGGTTCGAAAATCGATTAAGGTTGCTCATCATTTTTTCAGCCTGCATAGAAATACCTATAATTTGCCCTGTTTATAATTATACCATATGGTACATATTTATTATATTATACCTTGATACTGTGGTGGATTAAGATCCCTGTTGACAAGCCGCTGTACACTTTCGTTACCCAACTTTGGGACTCCTTCATAGAGTAACTGATGCATTTATTGAATATATAAACAGTTTGGGTGATTGTTTCTCTGGAGACTGTCAGAATGATGTGGACGCCTCTGATGAGAACTCAATAAGGTTCAAAAATTGATTAAGGCTGTTCATCATTTTTTTTTTTTCAGTCTGCAGAGAAATGGTTATAATTTGCCCTGTTTATAATTATACCATATGTTACATATATATATGTATATATATATATATATATAT
>NC_068986.1:73275893-73283203 GCF_001194135.2 Octopus bimaculoides | reverse complement strand
ACACACACACACACACACACACACACACACACACACACACACACACAACGATCTTCTTTCAGTTTCCCTCTACCAAATCCATTCACAAGGGTTTATTCGGCCTGACACTTTAGTAGAAGACACTTGCACAAGGTGCCATGCAGTGGGACTGAACCCAGAACCATGTGGTTGGGAAGCAAACTTCTGACCTATATAGGGATATTTTAAATACCAAACAACATAAATTCCTGATTTATTAAAATTGTCACCGCCTCTACAGGATGCTTTAAAATAACCAAATAACAATTGAGAACAGCTCTATATCATAAGGAGATACACAGCGTACAACAGAAAAATATCCCATATTTTACTTAGCCATTAGTGAAGGCGCGTGGTTTAGTGGTTAGGATATTCGACTCACGATCGTAAGGTTATGAGTTTGATACCTACCAGTGCATTGTGTCCTTGAGCAAGACACTTTATTTCACGTTGCTCCAGTCCACTCAGCTGGCAAGAATGAGTTATACCTGTAATTCATATTTCAAGTCACGCTGAATCTTCCTGAGAACTACATTAAGCGTAAGCGGGTCTGTGGAGTGCTTAGCCACTTGCACGTTAATTTCACTGGGAGGATGTTCAGTTGATCGGATCAACTGGAACCCTTATCGTCGTAAGCGACGGAGTGCCAGTATAATGTAATGCTAGTGAAGTTAAACAAGTGGGAAGGAATTATTCGTGCTGGTAACATTTTACTGTTTTTTTTTTTTGTTTGTTTGTTTGTTTTTAGCTACCAACATGGCTTGAATCGGTACACAGTGTGGTTGTTGTTGGAACGTTTAGCAAGACTGGAGAATCTAAGGGGAGTTTCTTTGCCGCACCCTGTATTTATCTGATATTACTCAACGTTTGGCCATATACACTCGTGAATATCTACATTTTATCGATTATCATTTTATTACCAAAACTTATTATAAATATGTCTTACTTGATAAATAATACATTGGTTTGATTTCAGTGAATCATTTATCGGAAACATATGAAACAATCGTCTTTCGGTGTAACTTCAATAGTAGCATACATGCATACTCACACACACACATTTGCTCACATATGTATATGCTCACATACACACGCACACTGTCATATGTATACACATTTGCATACATCATACACACACACACACACACACACAGATATATGGTTACGTACACACATACAAGCATGTACAGTTACATATAGAGACTTGCATACATGCGCACATACACAGTTACCCATAGACGTATATACCCACCAACATGCATGTATATACATAGATACAAACATACATACATACATCAGAACGATGACGCCTAATGAAGAGATTACAACTACAAGCAATCAAAGGTACTGTGAAATATGTGAAATATTCAAAAGTTTTGCATGTGTGTGTGTGTGTACGTGCGTGTGCGAGCGCACATATATGTATGCGTATATATGTATACAAGCATACATACACACGCACACATACATAAATAAATACATACATGACGTTGTCTAAAATTCTGACGTTGTCTAAAATTCAAGTGGCGGTGTCTTTTTTCAAGGCTAGAAACCGGCTCTTTCTTCACAAGCAGACACTGGCTCGGGAAGGAAATTTGCTTGTGGGATGCAAACCCAGGTCCAAACTTTTTTACAAACTGTTTTAATTTATTTATTCTTGTTCTTTATTCTTTGAGAAGAAACCTAACCTCAATCTACTTTCTTACAGATCACTTTTTACTCTTTGCTAAACCGGAAAAAAGTAAGTAGGGATACAAATTTTGACTTCGCGCCCCCAAAATATTTTAGGTGGTGCGCTTGCACCCCCTGTTCCCTGACCCATACATGCACATCCCCCACCTGCCACCCCATCAAAAAATTATTTAAATAAATAAATAAAGCAAGGAAACATACATACATATATATAGATACATATATACATGATGGCTGTCGGCTCGTTAAACGAGTACGACCATGGATGTCTAAATAAAGTGTATCACAGCATTACGTGTTGTGAGAACAACAATGACATTTAAATCCTTCCAGCAACTTCCAGGACTTGTCGCAGATTCGACTTTTATACAAATTCTTCTGACCTCATGGTTGCTCCAGATTGTTCTAGTTATTTTCTCTGTGTACCCTCGTGTACCTAGATAAACCTGAACGAGTTACACACGTTTTCTAACAGACGGTGCTAGGAAATCGTTGTAGTTTATAACAGTTCTTTCTGTAAGGTTTCCCTGGCAGTTCACTAGGCCTGCGCAAGATATACGTATACGAGCACAGACTCCACGAACTAGGTGAGGAACTTTAGGGTCCACAGAATTGTCTTTCCGTGTTGATCTTCTTATGCGTGATCACTCGTTTGCATTTCGCTGGAATGTGCTCATACATACATACATACATACATACATTTCTTCTCCCTTTCTGACACTCCGTCGGTTACGACATCGAGTGTTCCAATTGATACGATCATGGAACTGCTCGTGAAATTAACGTGCTGTGCACTCCACAGACACGCTTAACCCTAACATAGTTCTCAAGGATATTCAGCGTGACACAGGATGCAACAAGCCTGACCTTTTAAAATACAAGCACTACTCTGTTTTACCAGCTGAGTAGACAGGATTAATGTGAAATAAAATGTCTTGCTCAAAGATACAACGCGCCGGCAGGAGTCGAACTCGCGGCATTACGATCGTTAGCTGAATACCCTAACAACTTGACCACGCACCTTCGTGCACGTGCACACACACACACACACACACACACATACACACCTACATACATACTCGTAGTCCACTGAAGAAGCTTCTATGTGGTCGCTCGTGTCAGATACTATTCTAGCGTCTAAAAAGTATCCAATATAAAATAACACCGAATGTGTCAGGAAAAAGACAAGATAGACATACTAGAATGTCGGTCGAAAGATGTCCTTGACATACAGAAATACTTTTCACATGTGTAAACGCAGTTAGAGAACGACAGTGGTAACAAATCTGCATAAAGCCGGCTCTAAAACACATCACAGTAAGAATCTTATATGTATCTGTAAAACATGGCTGCAAAGCATGGTGGTTAAGAAGTTCCCTTTGGAACGACGTGGTTTCAGTTTCAGTCCCACTAAGTAATACCTTGGACAAGTGTCTTCTATTATAGCTCTGCGCCGACCAATGACTCGTGAGTGAATTTGGTGGACAGAAACTGTGAAGAAGCCCGTTGTATATGAGTATCTTTGTCCCACGATCACTGCTTAACAATCGTAAGTGAACGGTTCGGCGAAAGAGATATATAGAATAAGAAGACATCTGTGGAGTGGGGGGGGGGATGATATGTTCGACTAAAACTTTTCAAGGCGGTGCGGCTGACCAGTGACCGAAACAAATGAAAACTAAAAGAAATATGACCACACCATTTACAAATATTCTGGGAAACTAATAATGACAGAAATAAAACAACAGAATCACAGTTGTTACCACTCTTCACAACTTCACAGATAGACACTGAATACATTTAACAATAAAAAAAATACAGACAAATAGAGAAACATGGTAAACATGACATTAAAAATCTTAAACATTCTAAAATTATAACACTAATCTCTTTAAAAACAGTGTAATGAAATTAAGAGAGTTTATTATCACTCACAATATCCACAGAGTAATAATTCAGAAACATACGACCTAAACACTAACTTCCCATGATTCCAATTTATACGCAAATCAAACTATGCTGATCTTTTCACAATGGAGGTGGTCTCGTAACATACAAGATAAACTAATTCTCATAAGATACAATGAGAGAAAAAGAGAAAACTAGCAAACATTTATATTCACCACAAACCACAAAACTGACAATGAAATAATATACACACTTATTGGTAACATTACCACCAACAGTCTCGTCACATCCTATGTCACCTGAACAACCGTTAATAACATTCTTACTCTGTAACACGAAGCAAATGTCCTTTTCTGACATTTCCTGAAAATCTGCAACCAAAACCTACACAAAGACAGGAACACAAATTTTTTTTTAAATGTGCACTTTCCACGTTAACCACTAGTTTACCTCTTCCATTAGCAATAAACAAATCTTAAAACTAAAACGCATAAGGGCCTGAAAAAACCCACAAGTATCCATCTAAAGCAGTGATTCTCAACCATTTCTTACCAATGGACCACCTTTCATTCCTATTTTATTCAGGTGGGCCCCCACAACCATTCGATAGTTTTAAAAATCCCATTTTATTTTTATAATTAAATATTATTAGGAATTGTATTAAAAAATTATTAAAATATTTTGTGAACTGTAGAAGTATAACCAATTTATTGCAGATAAATTTTAACGGCAAAATCTTATTATGAACCCCCAAGGGTCATGTGAACTCCAGTTGAGAAACACTAATCTAAAGCATTCAAGAGACTTGCGGAATCATTACAGTCACCATCATCAACTATATGTATCAAATACCCTGGATCTGGTAAGTTGACAAACTTATAGCAATAAAAAAATCTCAATAAAAATCAAAGTAAAGTAACGGACCTTAACCCCTTCTATGTACATCTTCAAAGATTCTAAACTATCAAATCTAGACATCTCCCTCTTGACAACATAACACACATTTACACTACAATATTCAACCACAATCTTATTTATAAACCTAACACAGAAAATGCACAATTATTTCAACAAAACGCCTCCCACATGTAGCATTCTGATAAGCATGGACATCAGCAAAGCCTTCCATTCATACAAAAAAATATTCTACAACTGCTGAAGAAACAATTCAAAATGTTGACTATTGGACTACCTGTCAGACTTTTCAGAACCTGCAATTTCACAGATGGTGTATCTCACTGATCTACGCTCTCATACATTTAATTTCTTTTAGACACAGGCGTGGCTGCGTGGTAAGAAGCTTGGTTCCCAACCACATGGTTCGGGGTTCAGTCCACAGCGTGACGTCTTGAGCAAGTGTCTTCTACAAAAGCGTCGGACCAACCAAGCCTTGTGAATGGATATGGTAAATGGAAACTGAGAATGCCCGTCGTGTATGTGTGCGTGAATGTGTGTGTGTGTGTGTGTTTGTATTTCCCACCACCTCTTGACAATCCGTACGGGTGTATTTATCTCCCCGTAACTTAGCGGCTCGACATAAAATACCGATAAAATAAGTACCAGGCTTTAAGAAATAAGTATTGGGGTCGACACATTAGACTAAAAATTCTTCAAGGAAATGCCCCAGTATGGCAGCAGTGTATCGACTGAAACAGGTAAAAGATTATGCCTACACGTCCTTCCAACACCTCCACAAAACATACGAACTCAATCATATGCAGATTACATGACACTCAGGTCCTCCCATCATCCTCCAGATACTGCTTCAAGCCTCATCAACAATTACAGCCCTACATCAGTCTTCCAGAAACTTCGCTCCACAACAACTAACCTTGACTACAAAACAATAACATCAAATTGGAGAGATACATTGAACTGTAGAATGAGTGCAATATGCCAAACCGTCACGATTCGTCACTTCAGAATATGCTTATGCCATGATGTCTTCAACGAGATAGAGAAGTTGCTTATCTGGAAGAATAGCTCTGTGGATCTGATTCATCGTTCTAGCGCCACCATGGACTGTGGCTGACCGCGGGCTTCACCACAACAACAAACATTTACGCATACATTGTTATGCATGCAGAGACACACAGTTATGTTAGCAAACGCATTCACACGCAGTCTCATACAAACATAAAAGTAAATCATTCGACGGTTTCGACGATGACTATTCCACTTGTTTGATCAACTGAACTACTTCCCCACTGGTTTACTTGCGTATGTAGCTGAGTGCATCAGACATGTGTACCCCGAATATGACCCTGTATATCACGAAGAACTTTTAAATGACAGGTACAATAGTCCATATAAGGGGCTTCCACACAAGTTATTTAAATATATTCTATCGGAAGATGTTAAGTGAAATACTTTAACAAAAATTCGACATTCGACTCGCTAAGCTCTGTCCAGTACTCAGTGGTGCAGCGCCTGGCGGTGTGCTGGACCTTGCTCCTGGCAGCCCTTAGAATCTGCAGGTTCCTCTCAGAGGGTGACCGCTTGTATTCCGCCAGTGCGTCTCGTTTGGCCTCAATGACAGAGGTCATCTCAAGCGACTTGGCCTCGAACCAGTCAGGTGACTTTGAGGTCTTCTTTCCGAAGATAGACTTGGCTGTGCGATGGATTGTGTCTCGCAGAATTTCCCATCTCTGTGTCAGTATCTCTGGACTGTGTTGCATCATACTCCTCCTCAAAAGCATCTGCAAACTGTTCTACAAGGTCAGGCTGAGACATCTTGTTGACATCGATGTGTGGGGTCCCCGGTTTCTTTGCACGGTGGACCTTTTTGGGTTGTAGCCTGATCTTGCAGCATACCAAGGAGTGGTCTGTGTCGCAATCTGCGCTGTGATAAGACCGCGTGTGGAGAACTATCTAGGATGCATAGATAACTATTTTAGCCCCATGCTGGGGCATCGCCTTAAAGGGGTTTGTGGAACAAATCGATCACAATATTTGAATTTTTTTTTATTTGATACTTATTCAATGAGGCCAAACCGATAAGTTACTGGGACATCAGCAAATTATCACCAGTTATCAAATGGTGGTGAGGGACAAACATAACGGACACACTCACATGTACGACAGGCCTGTTTCTTTCTATCAAATCCACTCACAAGGCTTGCCGAAGATACCGCGCAGTAGAACTGAACCTAGTACTACATGGTTTGAAAGTAAGCTTCTTAGTCAAACAGCCACGACTGCACCTATAGACATACACACACAACCTCCCTACGAAGGTTGTGTGTCTACAGAAAGACATCACTATAGCAACACATTTGATCAGACTGATGGAGTAAAACAGTAGGATCGATACCCAGTAAGATATTTTATAGTCCTAAGTTTGTAGTATCGATTTTATCAAATGTAGACCTCCACCCAGTTCCACTTAAAATAACAAGCAAACGAAAAATGGCCTTCTGCTGAGTCAAAAGAAAGAAATTTCTATAAATAAAAACTGTTAAAATTGTCAGTATTTATATAATCGATGATTATATCTTCCACCGACCTTTCAGATTGGAACAATCAACGACTAAGCACACACACACACACACACAGATAGATACGTAAGTAGATAGGTATGTTATTATTACATCAAACTTTAAGGCAGCGAGCGGGCAGAATCGTTGGCACGCCGGGCGAAACGCTTAGAGCTAAGTTACGAGGATATAAACAAACCAACACCTCATTTTCAA
>NC_068986.1:73274050-73275883 GCF_001194135.2 Octopus bimaculoides | reverse complement strand
GAGAGAAAGAGAGAGAGAGAGAGAGAGAAAGAGAGAGCCCAATTGTGGACTATACTAGACATATATATATACACCAAAGGTAAGCAGAGTTAGCGGTTGTAGTAATCGACTAAGGGATAAAAATATCCGGATTTACTGTCGGTATCAGTTATCTGTGCTATCCCTGGGCATGGGTATGCAGGCACACTATGCTCGTAGGGTACAGCTAGCAAAAAAATAAACAAAGGTTTATCAGGAATCAAATTTAAATAATCAGAAAATGGAGAAAACTTTTCACCAATAAACAAACAAATTGGACCACATAACATTTCTATGACATAACATTTCTTACGGCCGTTTCCGCTTCCAATGCTAGTTGTAAGCACCGACTGGCATTGGAAGCGGAAACGACCGTAAGAAATGTTATGTCATAGAAATGTTATGTCATGTTTTGTATTAAAAAATAATCTACAGATGTGGTCCTACTTGTTTGTTGATCAAAAGTTTTCTCCATTTTCTAATTATTTAAATTTATATACATATATATTTAATATATTTACATCCATATGCAGGCACACACACACACATGCAATGCATTTAGATGCTTAAGAGGAGGAGGATACTCCGTCATTTTTGAATTTGCCGTTATGGTGCCAAAATCAATTTTTTTTAACTACTTTTGTAAAATGTTGTGTGAAGACTGACATATCAAATAATAGAACCAACGTTTCCTTTGCATCTCGTAAAAGTCGACTAAGAAAATGGCTGAGGTAGGATTTTCACTCCGACCTCGTAAAATCCTCACAAGCAACGACTAGCCAAACAGACCCATGGATTGGAAGATTGTCAACTGAGTTTTGCTAAAGTGTCATCCGACAGAAGTAGTAGGGAATCACTAACAAATGTTACAGCCTTCATACTAGTACTACTAGTATACTTAAGTAGAAACTAACGACGGGGCGAACGGACAGCAGGAGTAATCTTCAGAGGAAAAACTTTTCGTCAAACAAGTGTTTCAGCCCGATAGTTTCTAACACCCCAACCAAACCATCACAAAGATAGACCTCTTTCTGAAACAAATTCAAAGCAACTGTATTTCACAAATAATGTCTAACCTGATGAACTCATTATTTTGTTGTTTTTACATGAATCGTGACCCCATTATCGCCCCACTCTTGGTGATTTTCACCGCCTCCAGGGAGGCAATACCGCCCACTTTGGGAACCACTGCTCTAGGGGAACTAGGCCCACTTAGATAATGACTACTGTTTTTGAAATGCTGTTTTTAGAGGAGATTGAACTTGGCATCTTCAAATGAGCTTGTCGTTCGGCCACAAAGACTACCGCAAGAACTTGTACTGCTTCAAACAGGGTTTCCTTCCTACTATGTTTAATAGCTTATTGTATTCCCTTTCAGCTTCAGCAATCATTTCTCTTCGCCTGTAATTGCATTGAGTTCTTCTCAGCGGTCTCTGACCGGCGTTTCATCGTCGCTGTTGTTTTGCAGCCTTTGATTCTGGGCCAACATAATACTTGGCACATGGAGGTTACGACAAACACTCGTGCGCCAAAATCCACTGCCTTTACTGTGCAAGAGTACCCCACTTTTGAGGGTTCTTTCACAAGGTTATCATATTTCTTAATATGTTGTTCATCTACTTATCTCTCATAAGGGACTGTCAGTTCGACCAAGATAAGTCTGGCATCTGATTTCGACCACATTGACGTAATTTGGATAGTCTTTGCACCAGGATGTCTGTAGATATTTCCTATTCCCATTCAACCACATGTAATCCGAGCACAACTTCAAACCTCAGGATCTTTTTTCATATATATATATATATATATATATAC
>NC_068986.1:73270239-73273526 GCF_001194135.2 Octopus bimaculoides | reverse complement strand
GCGCACACAGACATGCGCACACACACACGCGCACACAGATATACGCACACGGGATATTGTTGACAATTTGCCAAATTCCTCTGGTCTACTTTGGAGCCGAAAAACTGACTAATCATAATCATCATAAAACACCACCAACAACAACATTATTATTACCACTACCATCATTATCATTAAATCATTATCGTCGTCGTCGTCGTCATCTTCATCATGATCATGTTGACGTCACTTGTTTGTTTTTAATAAATTATATTGAGACTGATGTAAACTGTCTTGTGTATATATTGTTAAAACGATGTCTCTGGGCGTTGCACTTTGACCAAACGATTGCCAAAACAACAGTTCCAAAATCAGTGACGGTGTCTCCTGGGAAATGAATATAAGAAAACACTTCTTCCCTCCACTAACCCCTTTTTCCCTTCATTCTACGTTTTTCTCACTACATTTGTTGGTTGTGTTTCATACCGGTGACAGCTTTAGTTGATTTCTCTTAGTCGTGTGCATGAGTGTTTTAGGTATCCTCCGCGTTGCGGCCACCGCAAGTTACGGAATTTCGTACTTATAGAAATTGAAAAATACGACCTTTAATTTCAGGACACGATCTGTAATTTCTCTCTTACGGAAACTCGTATTGTGTTTTAAATTGCTAACAATTAGAAACTATACTTTCTACTTAGCTCAGTGGGCACTTTCGTTTTAATTAAGATCAAAGTGTATAGTTAACGATTTGAAAAACTATTATCATATTAGACACATAAAAACATATATATATAACGTACACAATGTGCGTATATATATATATATATATATATATATATACACTTGAACGTGTGTTTATGTATGTGTTTCTATCCAACACGAATACAACCAGCAACAGAAATTTTTAATATGAAGTAGATAAGCAAATGAATTTCAAATAAAACCATTTAATGTGGTATCCTAGTGTATTTTAAAAGTTGAATGAAATGCTTTTGATCTTAATTCTATGGGGGGGGGGGGTCCACTTGAGACTAAACAGTAACAACAATACAATTAGCAAAAATAATATAACCACCACACCACTAACAATACAATACCTGTCCACCATCACAATGTCATCCACAATCTACATCATCACCACTATCAACACCCTGACTTTTGAATTCAACTAGCTACAACAGATATCAGCATGTACGCTGACACGAGTGTGCATGAGTAAATTTGTGTGTGTGTATGTGTGTGTGCGCGCGCACCTTCAGTCAGAAGTACAATGGGCGTATTGTCTATAAAATCTAGTGACCCTTCAGCTTACTGTAATCAACATAGTACTTTTCTCTTCCTCAGTCCTTCATCTTTTCATTTCATTTTCATTATTACATCAGTAGAAATATGACAATTTTCCGCTCACAAATCGGATCTTTCCTGGGTCATTTTTTTTTTACTGCACATTTGTTGTGGATAATTAATCGCAGCTGCTATAGGATTTGCCTTCGCTTTAAGACGTCTGGAAAGAAGCTATCAAGTAAACCTGAAGGCCCTAGAGTGAAAAGGAACCGTCAAGAGATTACACTGGATATTAAACTTGGATGTTTTAAAAAGATTTGATGCTGAAGTATAACTAAGTTTGACAAGACATTAAATCTTGCAACGTAGGAACAATATTTGACAACAGAGAAAATTATGACAAGTGTTCAATGTCTACAGTAATGCTTAAAATAGAACGACACTTGGGTGTATGGATCGAGGATCAGAATCGGCATAATGTGCCAAAACATGATGGTAATTCAAAAAAAAAAAAAAGTCAAAAGTTTATACGATGATTTTCAGAAAAAGGATGGTAAAATTTCTAATGAAAAGTCCTTTTTGACTAGTAAAATCTGGTTTGAAAGGTTTAAGAAGCGCATGAATTTGCACAACATAAAAATCACAGACGAAACTGCGAGTGTTGATACACAGGCTGGTACTAATTATCTCGAGCATTTGAAGAAAATTATTCCTGAAGGGGGCAACACACCAGAGCAAGTATACTATGTTGGTTAAATTGCACCGTTCTGGAAGCACATGCCTAATAGAACTTTATTTCTCATCAAGAAAAATCAACACCAGGATTTAGAACCTCCAAAAATCGTCTGATATTTCTTTTGGGAGGAAATGCTACTGATGATATGAAATTAAAGCCCCTACACGTGTATTACTCCGAAAATCTAAGGACTTTCAAGGATTAGGACCTTATCAAAGAGTGGTTGACGTTTTTGTCCTGCAATAGAAAGGTACAGTGCCAGACATAATATTTCCAACAAAGCATTGTTTCTTTTAGACAATACACCGAGCCAGCCAGTGAACATAGATGATTTTTCTGATAATTTATGAGAAGAATATATCCCAAAGAATACAACTTCTTTGCTCTAGCCAATGAATGAGAAAGTGATAGCTAACTTCAAGGCATATTGTATGAAAAGAACTATCAAACAACTTATGAAAGCAATTGACAGGGAGAATAAACTTACAATTAGAGATTTCTAGAAAAAAATCTACATAATAGATGCTGTGAATGATAGAGGCAAGTCATAGAATGAAGTGACGCCTTCAATTATAAATAATGCGTGGAAAAATATATAGCCAGACTATATCCGTGGCATTAATGGTTTCCTCATGCAGAAACTCTACACCAAATTCGAAAAGATAGTGTGACACTTGCATAGGATGTAGAATTTTAAGATGTTATAGACGATGATGCGTTTGAGTTGCTAGTGTCCCAGGAAGAAAGATTACCTGACAAGGAGCTGAAGCTGTTAGGAAGAGAACAAGCTTAGAAGACATATGAAACAACGGAATTTCCACCTACACCACTTAAATTGTTCGCAAAAATTACTGCTAAAGGCTTGGCACTTATACGAGGAGGTATCAAAAAGTTCCCGGACAAGTTCTGTAGCGCGCCAACAGATGACAGCTCACGGCTGCGTGTGCAATGAGAGCTAGTAGTTTGCCAAATGACATTACTGTGTTTACTTCGCAAGTTGTGAAACTTGTGTTTCTGTGATCACGTGTATGCTGTAGTCTGCGGTTTTGTTATGGACTGGAGCAAAGAGCCAACGTGAAATTTTGCGTTGAACTTAGGAAGTCTATTACAGAGACATTGAGTACCCTTCGGTAAGCTTACGGCGGCGAAGCAATGGCTCTTACGTAATGTTTCGAGTGGCACGGGCACTTCAAAAGCGGAAGAACGTCCCTGGAAGACTTGCCCCGGAAATGTGGTAGTGTGCATCGAGAGTTCGTCCCCCAGGGCCAGACGATCAATCGAGAGTTCG
>NC_068986.1:73268972-73270229 GCF_001194135.2 Octopus bimaculoides | reverse complement strand
GAAATGTGGTAGTGTGCATCGAGAGTTCGTCCCCCAGGGCCAGACGATCAATCGAGAGTTCGTCCCCCAGGGCCAGACGATCAATCGAGAGTTCGTCCCCCAGGGCCAGACGATCAATCGAGAGTTCTACTGTGACGTCTTGAAGCGTTTGAGGGAGGACATTCGGCGAAAGCGACCGGAACTGAAGAGAGCGAAGAATTGGATTCTTCACGACGACAATGCACCCTGTCACCAATCTCTCTTCACTCGTGAGTTTCTTACCAAAAACAACATGATATCGCTTCTGCACTCGCCCAATTTGACAGATTTAGCACCTGCGGACTTCCATCTCTTCCCCAAGATGAAAATGCAGCCCAAAGGTCGCCGTTTTAACATTGTTGTCGAGATCCAGAGCGAATCGCTGATTGTCCTCGACTCACTTACGGAAAATGACTTCCAGGCGGGATTCCCAAAGTGACGGGAACGCTGGAACTGGTGAACTGCTGCGTAAGGTGACTATTTCGAAGGAGACGATGTTAAAACTTAGGTAAATAAGTTATTTTTATTAGAAATAACTAGTCCTGGAACCTTTTGATACCACCTCGAAGAGCAAGGTCTACAGGGATTTGCTGATAATGATCCTAATCGTGAACGTAACATAAAAATTACAAGAGGAGTTCACAATGGACTCCGTTCCTATGCTTATCTGTACAAAAAAGATAATGCGTCATAAACCACAAACAACTTTGGATAAGCCCTTCACCCCTCAAGCTGATGTTCGTGACGATGAGCTATAAGATAGTAAATATTGTTCATCATCCTCATAGTGACGCTCGTTCCACCACCTCCCCTCACACAATCGTCCACATTTTTTGTGGTAAGAACATACTCTTACGATATTACGGTTCTTATTAATTCCCTAAAGTATTCCTCTTGAAATGTTCTTTTGTGTTTTTGCGTAACTATATTGCACCGTGTATATATAGAAGTGGATATTTTCATGTATAAAGGTGATCGTGTTGTTTATTCTCCGTTGTTGTTTTTTTGTGTTTCCTTTTGTAAAAATACGTAGAAACGCAACCCCGCTTGATAATATGAAAATCAATAGGAAAATGAATTTGATACTACGAAATTTCGCGCTACAACCAGATTTTCTGGAACGCATTACGCCCGTAAAGCGAGGTATTCGTGTGTGTGTGCGTGTGTGGGGAGAGAGAGAGAGAGAGACATACATATATTCATGTATAGGTGTAGGTATATATATATATATATATATAT
>NC_068986.1:73247739-73265162 GCF_001194135.2 Octopus bimaculoides | reverse complement strand
CATGTCTGTCCTTGGCTGGCCTCAAATCTCACCTGCGAACCCATGAAAAACAAACCTCACCCAGCTATTCTGATTATATGTCTGTGCACACGTTTGAATGTGGTGTGTGCCAGAGGGTTTGCAAATCCAATGGGGGTCTTCAAAGACATGTTAGGATCCACAATGAGCAGAACTTACTTGCAGGTATTGGTAGTGCAAATCAGAGGTGCAATCTGTGTGGGTGTTTTTTCAAAACACTGTCTGGTTTAAAAAGCCACATCAGACGCCATGAAAGGGCTAAGGTGTAGGTGCAGGAGGTGGTCAAACTCTGTTTAAGGAGTAGACAACCACCATATATATATATATAGTCACACACACACACACACACACACACTACGTACGCACATATGTATGTCTTCTATCTTTTAAATATCATAAATCTTCCACTGCGCAGGGAGCCGGTTTCCAACAAAGATACAAATCTCCATCTTTGGGATGTAGATAAAACAGACAAATTCACATTTGGAACTTGAGAAAAGTCGTGCATATTTTTACTGTTCCACTCACAGATTGCACTTGTACGAATTAGCCGGTCGATTTCTCTTTCTGAAAATCTCAGTTTATCCAGATTCATCTTTAAGCATTTACTAACAAAACTTAGTGCTCCAATTATTATTAGTATGAATATGAATTCATAGCCTGGATATAGAAGCTGGAGGTTTCGAAGCAGTTGTCCATAAATATCCTCTTTTTCTTTGCTTTTCAAAGAGATATTTATATCTGCAGGGCAGCTAACCTCTATGATGATACATACCTTTGCCCCGCTGTCCCAAACAACAATATCTGGCCAGTTATGTTTACATTTGCCAGAGGTTTTGATGGGAATATTCCACCAGGATTCCTTGAGTTGGTGTTTATGAATGTATTCCATAACAGAGGGATTTTCTAAGTTTATTTCAGGACAGTCCTTTTTTTTGCTGATGGCATAGTAAATTGTTTTACTAACAACATCATGCTGCACAGGAAGGTAGTACCTCGACGACATTTTAGGACAGCTCCTAATCACATGCGTGATGTCTTTCAAAGAAACATGACATAGCCTACACATGCGGTTGCACCTTGGGATCAGAAGAGCGTCACTGTCTCTCTTTTTCACCAGGTACTTTGTGGCAAACTCCTGTTCCAGGATTGCAAACGCATAGCCTTCAAAGTGTTATGTGATGTAGTGGTCTTGTGTCCAACAGAGGCTGCGCTTCGTGTCAATTCTGCTGTCTTCTTCAAGCTTCCGGGCAACATATTCATGTATAGTTGTTTTTTGTTTGTTCGTCGTTGTTTTTTTTTCTGTATGCCAAGTGCTTTCCCTCCAGATCTTCTCTGAGGTAAGAGAGACTAGCTGTTTTGAGGCTGTATAGGATATCATCAGGAAGAGAGTATTTCTTGAGGAGTTCACTGCCAACTCGTACAGTGCTGCTCACTTCACTTTTCAGCACTACATTTATATATTTATTTTTGCTGCTGTTGTTTAGCAGGTGCTGCCTGAGTGATATCATACAGCATTCGAAGCACGTCTGCACTGATCTCAGGCCTCTACCACCTTCATTTCTTCTTAGGTAGAGCCTGTCAACATCATTGTTTCAGTGGAAGTTCCCAGTTGTTGTCAGCATTTTGCGAGTTTTGATATCTATGGAGTGGATTTCCTCAACACACCAATCAAGTATCTCAAATGTTGGGTTCAGCCCTGGTACTGTAAATGCATTGTGGGATATTGTTTTGTTATCAGAGCAGAGTTCCGACTGCCATATTTTCTGGTGTAATATTTTCGCGTCACTATTTTTATTTAGTGTCTTCATATGATACATTTTCGTTTATGCCTAGGCACTTGTAACATTCTTTGTGTGAAATGGGGGAGATAAAGAGACGGTTGATGCACAGGTTTAAGGCGGTGAGCTGGCAGAAACGTTAGCATGCTGGGTAAAATTATTAGTGGTATTTCGTCTGTCTTTACGTTCTGAGTTCAAATTCCACCGAGGTCGACTTTGCTTTTCATCCTTTCAGGGTCGATAAATTAAGTACCAGTTACGTACTGGGGTTGATCTAATCGACTGGTTCTCTCCCAAAAAATTTTGGACCTTGTGTCTAGAGTAGAAAAGAAAAGCACAGGTTTTGGGTTTGGGGCTTCCTCGTTCTATAACCAAATATGAACATTTCTTTTGGCTAAATTCCAAAATGTGTGTGGGGGGGTGCTTGAGTACGTGTGGAGTATTGTATGTGTGTGTTCGCCAACCGGGTTATTCATCTTGAAGCATTACAGTGTTTTAATGGTGATGTCGTCAGTAGTCGCGTTTTTTTCTCTTTAAGATCCCTCTCTATGATGGCTTTTGGCTGAAGGAATATTCAACTAAGAATTATTAGTCAATGTCACTTGATGGTGTAGTCCAGCTACTTATGGTGTGAACTCTGTGTTGTGTGATTACTAAGAACGCATTCACAGCTTAGTGTATTGGACCAGTTTGTATTACTTTAGCCACGGTTACATGGGCCTCGCCATATATGAACTGATAATTCTTAGGTGTAATTCTGTATCGATTCTGCTCGCTAAAAGATATAGAAATTAAGTACCAGACATCGCCTGATAAGTGATGGTGAACAAGTTTTAATAACAAACACACTCAAGTTTATTTAATGTTGATATCACATTAAGGAGAAATACTACACGCACGCACGCACACGCACACACACACACATATATATATATATATATATATATATACAAGGGATACCCAAAAAAAACAAAAGCAAGTTTGTGTTTTCTTCGGAAGCCATATTTTTTAGATGGGGAAAAATTCCCATAATATGTAAATTTTTGACTAAATTTCTTGTATACATAACAATTTTTCATGAAAAATGCTGAAGAATGTAACGAAAGAGTAAATATTTTTCAAATATTAATGTATTTACATTGAGCAGGTGATTCAAACACAAGAAAGAAATAGAGCTTTTAGAGTAAACAACTATGGCTTTCATATACTTTCAACTTGTTTAACACATAACTAATCTTCAAAATGTTCTGAATACAATAATTAACCTTTTGCTTCTGTCGTAATTATAATACAGGAATGACCATAAAAGACGAAATTTCGCTTGGATAACTAAACACAATAACCGCTTATGTTACTTAATACAAGGTGTAAATCTTTATTCAGTAGAAAATAGGTGGCGCTATTACGGCATCGTTTATAACATCCGACTTCCTCAAAATTTTTGCGAGCAGTGAAATTAGAAAAACAATAATAGGACATTTATTTAAAAGAAAACAAATTAAATATATAAATGTGTAAATGATATTTAAAAACTACTAGCTGTACATATTTACTTAAAAATTTGATCTCAAGAAAAAGAAATAAAGAATAAATTATAGCTAAACATCCTACGTATAAACATTTGCTATAATATCTGTACTCGAAGTATCTATTGCAACAGGAGTTGTTCTGATATTAAGACTAGAAAGTTTTAGAGAACTAACTCTTCAAATAAATGTTCATTTAATGACATAACAATGTTTTACTAAATAGAATGAAAACTAAATATGTTTACATTTAATCTCTCTTCAATATTTCGGACATTTTTTTAACATGGATAGAAAGAATTTCTACATTGAAGGTTCCAAACCGAAAAGAACCAACTTTTATGACTACATGCGAAAATTCGAAGTCGTTTGAATTTGTAAACGAATCTAATCAACTTCAATTTAAATAGTTGTAACTGTTTACGATATATTGTATATTGTGATTATTTAACCACGTTACCTCTGATCAAAGGTGCTCCAGCAACGGTTGATCGTCTCTTTTTAATAGACAATAGTGTTGTTGGCACTCCGTCGCTTACGACGTCGAGGGTTCCAGTTGATCCGATCAACGGAACAGCCTGCTCGTGAAATTAACGTGCTAGTGGCTGAGCGCTCCACAGACACGTGTACCCTTAACGTAGTTCCCGGGGATATTCAGCGTGACACAGTGTGACAAGGCTGACCCTTTGAATTACAGGCACAACAGAAACAGGAAGTATGAGTGAGAGAAAGTTGTGGTGAAAGAGTACAGCAGGGTTCGCCACCATCCCCTGCCGGAGCCTCGTGGAGCTTTAGGTGTTTTCGCTCAATAAACACTTACAACGCCCGGTCTGAGAATCGAAACCGCGATCCTATGACCGCAAATCCGCTGCCCTAACCACTGGGCCATTGCGCCTCCACAATAGACAATATAAGAACATCACAAATAATGCGTTTCTTTCTGGTTTATGACAGAAATGCCAATAAAATTGTTTGGTATTGGATAACCCTTTCCGATCCTGTTGCTCAGTGGGAGATTCAGGAATGGGGATATTGCTGCTGTATTTTCTATATATGTTTGGGTCACAACATACAGTTCTACAGTGATTGACTCTGATGTTATCGTCAACACCAATAACAACTCTGAAGACAAGACTTAATCATGGCGGCAGCAAACACAAAATGGCAATTTCAAACCAACGAAGGAACTGTCGCGCGGTTTTGACCCGATAAAAACAGCAACCAAATGTCTCTCAAATAATATCTTACTATCTTGAAAAAGGAAGAAGATATTGTATAGTGTAATTCTAAATCCAACAAACCTGATGGTAGGGTGGAGGTTGATGTAGTCTTGTTTATTCTGCTTTTACCAATGTGATACAGAAGGAAATTCCTGGAGTGAACAGGACCACAGAAATTTCTATAACCGAAGCAACTACAGAAGCGGCAGTAACTGCTATAACAGCAGCAAAATGAACAACAACAGGGAAACAACAAAAGACAATGACAAAAGTAACAATAATTCCAAAGTAAAAATAAGCAAGTGTGGAATACCATGTCGATAAGATATTGGGCAACTGAATGACTGGAGACTAGTATTCTGCCCCTAGCAACTACGTTGAGTCTGTTGCCAACTTTCAAACGGTCTAATCTACAAAGATCGTTTGAGAGTTGACAACAGACACTATTGAGTTACTGTATAAGCTTGTATAGGGGCGAGAGCAGCAAACTTAAGGGCTGCTCCGAGCAGCACACACTCTAGTAATGTCATTGTGACAGGAGAAAGTTGCGTGTGACGTAATTAGAATAGAGACTAACAGCAGCAACAGCGAGCTTGATCTTCAAAACTCAGAGAAACCTGAACCTTTTTCTTAACAATTCCGACATCAAAATACTCGGAAGAGTTTTAGCAAAGAAACAGGGACGTCCAATAACGTGCTTCTGTTTTCAAAAAGTGTGAAGTTTTTACTGAATCCAAAAATCATAACAGTTTATTAAGATCGGAACTGGCACAAGTCACACATTTTGGCATAGATGGTTCTGTTACTTCTGTCATTGACATCCCATCTAACCCTATCAACAACAACTATTGACTATACGAAGAAAACAATGAAAAAGTCCACAACAATGCTATAGTAGTGAATTCCAATCTCACCGAAATATCTGAAGGTGATAATTTAGAGCAGGTACGGGCAACCTTTTCCATGAAGCGGGCCGCATGAGGCATGGTTCATAATCAGCCAGGCTGGACTACTAAAATAAAAATTCGAGGTAATTTTTAGGATCTTTTTTAAAACGGGGGCCACATTTTTCATTAATGTTTTACGTAGTGTTTTTGGTACCGAAAGACTTTCAAACTTCGTATACTTATCTATTTTGTGTTATAGAACAGAAAAATATTTTTGTATTCGAATTTATTTCATGTAAAAAATTGTCTTATTTCGATAATTTCAACCAATCACTGACAAGTATTCAGTTGTTTATATTTACTCCTTTGGCTGATTAAGCGGTGTAAAGCGTATTTAATTTCCATAGCTTCGTTTTTCTTTTTTCTTTTTAAATTTGCTGTTTTACCCTAACCCTAAACCTAACCCTTACCCTATCACCGATAGAATTGTTTCAGAATCGTTTGTTTATGTAGTCGGCACTTAATGTATATCGGCTGAATGAACGTCAGTGATTGGTTTAAATTACAGAAATACGACAACTTTAACATGGAATAACTTAGGGATTTCTTTTTTTTTTAAGAAGACTAAGAGAAAAAGATGTTTTATATGACACATTCTACCAGTGTTCCAAGTTTCAAAGTGTTTCGTTAATGAAAAATGTGGCCCCCGTTTTAAAAAAGATCCAATTCCGCGGACAGTAGTTTGCCCAGGGCAGTTAAAGGTTAAGAAGGACTTCATTGTTTTAATATTTCCATATTTCCATCTTCATATGATATTTGAGAGAGATTTGACTGCTATTTCTAGTAGATCAAGTGACCACATAGTGGAATTTTCTTTACCTCCATTACAGTCAGCGGAAGAAAATAATGGTTTTGTAAAAGCATAATTGTGTAATTGCTTATTTCTCTCGGTTGTCTGTCCAGTTTAAATACTGTCTTGACTTCAAATATTGAGTATGTAACCGAATTTCTAGCGAGAACAAATCATTATTTGCTGTTGTACTAATAATTGATTTACTGCTTTACTTTTGCCATCATATTCTACAATTGTACGCAGCAGGGGTTTCTCGTGAGTCTCAAAGGTTGAGTGTAACATTAATAAACACAACCTTAAATTGTACCGTTATTTTTAAGTTGGAATGTCTGATTGGTTAAAGTGGGACTTCAATAAATTTTTCATGTTGTAATCAATTAAACCTAATTGTATTCTGTTCAATGCTACACGTATATTATATATTGAACTATATTATCGCCTCTGTTGCAAATCGTTTAATGGTAGTAATAATAGTTTTACTATTTTAATGAGATTTTGATGGCATAAAAACGTAAGTGGATTTGAAAGAAAATGTTAAACACCAATTTCACTGTCTTCACACAATTGTTTTCTTTCATTCCTTTTAGATGTAGTTATCCTGATTCCTTTCACGGAAATAGACTCTCTAGTCGACTCTTCCAGATGTCAGCTTTCTGTAATTGTCCAGACGAAACGACATTTGGAAACTATTTAATTTGACAATGTTAAAGAAACTTTAAATTTACAAACTAGTTTCTATATTAAGTTTCAGCTTATAACGGAAAGGTTACAGTCGATGTATCTGGCTATCTCTTTTTCTATCTAATATTCTACATCAGCCACGGGAAAACTGCGGCTCACGGGACTTTATGAATGGCACACCTAAAATAAAAATTGGATCTTTTTTAAAACGGGAGCCACATTTTTCATTAACGAAACACTTTGAAACTTGGAACACTGGTAAAATGTGTCATATAAAACATCTTTTTCTCTTAGTCTTCTTTAAAAAAAAAGAAATCCCTAAGTTATTCCATGTTAAAGTTGTCGTATTTCTGTAATTTCAACCAATCACTGACGTCCATTCAGCCGATATACATTAAGTGCCGACTACATAAACAAACGATTCTGAAACAATTCTATCGGTGATAGGGTTAGGGTTAAACAGCAAATTTAAAAAGAAAAAAGCAAAACGAAGCTATGGAAATTAAATACGCTTTACACCGCTTAATCAGCCAAAGGAGTAAATATAAACAACTGAATACTTGTCAGTGATTGGTTGAAATTATCGAAATAAGACAATTTTTTACATGAAATAAATTCGAATACAAAAATATTTTTCTGTTCTATAACACAAAATAGATAAGTATACGAAGTTTGAAAGTCTTTCGGTACCAAAAACACTACGTAAAACATTAATGAAAAATGTGGCCCCCGTTTTAAAAAAGATCCGCGGGATTTTCTGAATGGTGCGTCTAATGAAAAATTATCTTGATTTTTTTATTTATTTATCATTTATTTATTTATCTTATTTTTTGTAGTGCAACCCGCCTAATTAACTATGCTCATGCGACCCGTTTTAGAAAAAGATTGCCCGTGTCTAAGTTCAAATAACAGAATAGACACGACTGGAATACCTCTGATCAAAGGTCTACTTGATCGCAATAGACCTAGGGCTAAACAACAATATATACTATCTCGTTGTCCATTCTCTCAATCACTATTAAGTATACGCAAATATATAATCATTTAGTAAAATTGCCATATGAAGTACTGACTGACAAATTACAGCTTTTTAACTTAGTTTAAGAGAACTTCTACGAACGAACTTCTTCGATTATGGCAATACAAAAGTAAAGTTTTGTAGATGAATTACAAGCTTACATACAACAAATAACATAATTATCCATGGCAATAATAATAATAGCGTCTTAGTGATTGATATAGCAGTATCTAGCTATTATAAAGTTGTGTAGGTGAGAGTTGAGATGTTAAGAATTTACACTGTGTATTGAATTAAGTCAGTTCTTTAGAATTACAGTCTTTACCATATCGGAAATCTCATTTTATTTTGATTGATTCAACTGACTTGATACACAACACTATTGCTTCTGAGAAAACACCAGCACAATGTTACTGAGACTAAACACGAATATGTTTCAGAAAGTAGCTATACGGGTTATAGGCGTCGGTGAGTTTTTAACAAATTCGCTTTGCAACGTAGTGATTCCTGTTTAACTCCGTTCAGCAGATGCCTGCTGTTTGTCTGTCCGTATGTATGGACACATGTTCACACGCGTATATATTGGTTTCAAATTTTGGAACAGGTCAGCACCTTCGGGCGACGAGATAAGTACATTACATCGACCCCAGTCCAGTGCTCAACTGGTACTTATTTTATCGACCTCGAAAGGATGAAAGTCGATCTCGGCGGAATTTGAATTCAGAACGTAAAGATGGTCGAAATGCCACTAAGCATTTTGCCCGGAGTGATAACGATTTTGCTAGATCGCCGCCTTTGTACACACACATTATATATTAGATTGCGTGTTTGGAGACAGATTTTTAAAAACAAAAATGATAAATTATATATGTATAAAAAAGCTTAAAAAACAAAATGACACTAACCTCTTGGAAGAAAGTTTTCGTATCGTGTGTTAACGCATTCGTTAAGTTTTTGAAACCACGTGTCTGCCAGTTTGGGATATTTTGTCTCGTATTTCATTTCCTTCTCTTTTCTACTGTCTTCCGTTCTTTTTAAGGATGCAGTTCCTCCCCATCCTCGCAATTGGATGGAGTACAGCTATTAGAAGGAATGCTTCACTATTTTCTACCTCTGTTACATAACCTCATCTGCCAACTCGTACTGATAGAAAGTACCGTAAAAGTATTTGTAACCTAGGACGAGAAGTGACAGAAGATTCTGCCAGCTAGCCGTCTTCCAGCCACCTATAATTTTTTTTTTTTTATACACTCACCACTCGTTCATATTACTTTACAAAAGCAACGACTAACCAGGATTTAATGTCGCTCGCTATACCTCTCACTGTTTATTCTGTGTTACGCTGCTTCATGTACAAACACACAAGCTTATAAGCCGGTGTTTCGGACCCATTCTCTGCTTGTTTACGGGACTCGTCTTCTGTTCTGAAAGTCAAACAGACAATACTGTAGGCTTTCCTTTTTCAATATCAATAATATTGGCCCACGTGTCTTTAATTTTTGTTTTGTGGGGAATGGAAATCCTTTTGTGAGACAAAGGTATATGAAATTTCTCCTTGCTCGTTTTTCAGTGTATTTCTCGAGCAAAGAGATAATGTTCTTGTCAATATAATTTTTCCACAGCTGCGTTTCAGTCTTATCTTTTGCATATCGGTTATTGAAATACTGGAGGCAACTTAGGCAACACTAACTCCATGTATTAACGACGACATTTGTTGTTGTCATTTGTATCGTCGCCGAAAAAAATGTCTCAACATTCAAAAAAAAAAAAAAAATGTTTCTTTTCTGAAAATGCAAAAACTTTCCCTGTTTATGACAGGGGAAAACTTTGACAAATTAGATTTGTTATTATTTAGCATGGCAGAGGCAGAAATTCTATTTTCATTCTTGCTTGAGGAGGCGTTGCTCGACGCCATTGTGAATGAAGTCGAGCAAATGTCCAACAAAAAGAGGTTTTTCTTTTTCGTCTTTTTTGGTAAATTCAATGAAATAAAACAACTTGACTTGTAAATATCTGCTACGTGACAAAAACAATTAATAAATCCAAAGTTGTGCAACAAAATTCCTGGAAAAAACAACTCGTACTCCAAATATCAACAGAAAGACCGAGAAAAAAACACGTCCGTTCAAGCCGACAAAAACAACGCAATAATGTTAATTGTTTCCAATTTTGGCACAAGACAAGCAATTTTAGTGGGAGGAGGTCAGCTTCAGTACTCAGCTGGCACTGTTGTTATCGATGCCGAAAGGGAGAACGCAAAGTGGATCCCGGTGGCATTTGAACTCAGAACGTAAAAAGCCAGAAGAAATGTTGCTTAGCATTTTATCCAAGGATTCTGCCAGCTCGACGCTTTTTTAAAATAAAGGCTTCTGATTAATGCACAAGGCCAACAGTTTCGAAATGCTTAGATGATTACATCGATTCCAGTATTTAACTGGTACTTTATCTTATCGCCTCCAGAGCGCTGAAAGGCGAAGTTGACGTCAGCAGGATTTGAACTCGAAATGTTAATAGCCGAAGGGAATGACACTAAGCATTTTTGTCCGGCATTCTAATGATTCTACGAACTCACTGTCCTTATGATAATTGTTTCAAATTTTGGCACAAGGCCAGCAATGGTGGGGCTGGCGTTGTTTTAGATATGTCTGTTGCCTTTGTTCTGGAACATTCTATTGTTAGTGCGAGGCCAGGTACTTTTTTCTTTTGAGTTGTCTTTTGGGGTTGTTTTTTGTTTATTTTTTTTGCTTTTTGTGGCTCTTCCTCGTCTTCGCTGCGCAATGTGGAGGCACCAGTGTCTGTGGAATCAGTCTCGGCGTGTGTGAGTCTGTATTTGTGTGAGCGTCACTGTGTGAGTGTGTGCTTAAGAGAGGGGAGATGGAGTCTTGGTTTGGGAGCTTTCACATTGCTTAGGCTGCTGTTGTTGTTGTTGTTGTCGCTAGGAGTGAGTGATATGAGGTGGGGAGGTATCTTCTATTGGGGGAGGAAGAACGGCTTTCTTACTCAACGCTCCCATGATGGTCGCTGATGCCGATGGTAATGGTGATGATGACGACGCCATCTTGTGTATTTTGCACAAGATGGGTGTTTTCTGAGTGCAATAGATAATTAAATGAATAAATACTACCCCTTACGGGGCAGAAACAACCACCGAACACCTGCCCAAAGGTTCCTGGTGTTCTTATTATTAGTTTATGATAAAAATTTATAACATTTATTTTGTAAAGACAGGGTGAAAAACACAGTTTAAAGCATAACTTACGAAGCATGTTCGGAAAAACGTTTTACGTATTCCGGAGGGAATAATAATAATAATAATAATAATAATAACAATAAGGTATAAACACACGCCAGAAAAGGTCACAGAAAACGAGAAAGCAACCATACTTTGGGATATGCCAATACACACAGATAGAGAAATTAAGGCAAATAGACCAGATATAGTTGTCAAAGATCATGAAGAAAAAAAATGCTTTCTAATTGATGTATCAATACCAGCAGATGACAACGTTTCCCTAAAAGAAATGGAAAAACTTTCAAAATACAAAGACCTGGAAATAGAGGTAACTCGAATGTGGAATCTAAAAACAGAAACAATTCCTATCATAGTAGGTGCCTTAGGTATAATAAAAAATATTCAGACAAATACATAACAAAAACACCAGGACTTACAAATATATATAACATACAGAAAATTGCACTACTGGGCACTGCACACATCCTACGCAAAACACTTTCAATACAGTAACCATAAGAGCACCACAGCAAACCACAGCACATACCCAAGGCACACAGAGCTGCGCTCGGTAGTGAAGTGAAAGCACGCTATAAAAATAAAACTACTGAACAATAATAATAATAATAATATACCTTGATGCAGTACCAAGCAGTGGCTCTCATAGCTTCTGATCTTAACTGATTGGAAGTGTTATCACGTACATTGTTTTGTCTTGGTATAAAAGATGGGCTACAGCAAATATTCTGCTTAATACCACAGATTTGCTTGTCAGTTGTTTGACCTTAGCCAGTTGAGCATGTCTCTTAGTAGCTGACGAGATGTGCATCTCTGATCACGAGCAGAAGTAGTGAGGGAGCATCATAGCCATGTGTTAAGAGGAATCCTTTGGCGTTTGGATAATTCACCTTTGAAAACATGGGTATTTCGTGCAACATCCTTAAACAACCCTTATTCAGGGACCTTTTGAGCGGGATGGGCTACTCGACCTGAAGAAAATTCTAACTGGGCCCCACTAGCAAGGTCATGCGATGATTATCTTGATATGAGACAAACCATGTCGCAGACATATGGTTGTGGTGCATGTGCCTAGTGTACCCTTATCAGACGGGTAGTCATGATGGGTATATTGGGCTTCGTTTATTTTACCCCAGTGTCACTTTGATGGCATGTACTGCTCTCTCGCTCAATAATAATAATAATGAGGATAACAGTTTCAAATTTTGCCGCAAGAGCAGCAATTTTGGCGGGGAGGGGATGAGTCGATTAATTTATCGACCCCGAAAGGATGAAGGCAAAGTCGACCGCGGCGGAATAAAAATAATAATAATAATAATAATAATAATAATGATAATGATAATAATAATAATAATAATAATAATAATAATAATAATAATAACAGATGACAACGTTTCTCTAAAAGAAATGGAGAAACTATCAAAATGCAAAGATTTGGAAATAGAGGTAACCCGAATGTGGAGTCTAAAAACAGAAATAATTCCTATCATAGTCGGCGCGTAATGTATGATAAAAATATATTCAGACAAATACCTAACAAAAACACCAGGACTAGCAAGTATATATAACATACAGAAAATAGCACTACTAGGCACCGCACACATCCAACGTAAAACACTTTCAGTACAGCGTAAATAAGAGCATCACAACAAACCGCAGCTCATACCAAAGGCACACAGAGCTGTGCTTGGTAGTGCAGTGAAAGACTACTGAATAATAATAACAGCAACAACAACAATAATAATAATAATGTTTTCTTTATAAACCAGCAAGGGTTGACAAAAAAATCGAAGACAGTTCAAGGCGTTAAAGTTTTGGACTATATAAAAGGTGAAAACAAAAAAAAATGCTAAAAGCAACAAAAAAGAAAATTCAGAAAAAGAAAATTTCCCAAAAATAAGGCGATTTCCGGGGACTAGTCGTGGAAACGCCACAAAACCACGGTCATCCACTAAGAATAAATGCAAGTACTTTCTCCCAGTTGTTCTCCAGCCTACAGGCGCATGTTCAGAGTCGAGGGCTTGGCTAAAGAAGAAGGTAACTGCCTTAAGCCCTTTTTAGTTTTGTCTACCATGCAAGTTCTTTTGCTTAGGTCATCTGACATATAAAAACTGGTTCTCCTCATCAACAAAGGAAGGTGGTGAGATGATCTTCACAATGAACTCAGCTGATAGCTGGATCCGTTCTACACATCATAGCAACTGTTCCACATAATTCTACAAGTCAGCAATGGTAGGTCACTGAACGAGTGCGTGCTTAACAGTTTCGTTGTTCTGTGCGCATCTCGAACAGGACTGGTTGACGGCACTTATATGTCTGTAGAGATCATTACGAACCAGTAATGCCCCCACTCTGGTGCCAGGACCAGGACCAGCCAATTGATTTTCATCGATGCTCTGAGTCTCCTCAAGAACACCCTCACTTTTTCCCACCATTAATCTTTAGTTGATCGCAAACGTGGAACGTCTACCTACTGCATTGCTCAGAAGGTTGTGTGAACTTGATGACATTCTGAATATCAAGCACCTGTCGCTGTCGTTTCATGGTTTAGCTGGAAGAAAACACGTCTAGCAAACGACGATCACACCTATTCACCATCAAGGAAATGTCGGAGATGTCGCAGCCTTATCACATCTCCGTGCATCAATATGATATGCCCAGTCCTCCTCGCAGCAGGTGAAGATAGCGAATGGAACGCCTGACCAGTGGAATACATTCTGTCCAAAAATAATAATAATAGAAGAGCAGATACACCATTCCGGTCGAATGTGAACTTGTGCAAGGTACGACGGTCAGGTGGTAATTGGTGACGGGAGCGATATAGGCGTTCATTGCCTCTGCCCGGCTGTTCGGGGATGGCTTCCTCTCCATCTATTTCTGGGTGAGACCGGTCACCCTGGTCGTCACTTCATCCTAGTCCTTCTTCAGGTGAACTAGACCAAGCCGTAGCCTATGCAACTGGTCCGTCTGTCTGCTGTTGAACAACATGGACTGAACTGTAAATCCATCGGCATTTCCTGATTAATTTTGGTTGATTCGTTCCTTCATGTTTTAGAACACGTGCCTTACTTACGACAACGCAGCCTTGCTGCTCCGCTTTGAAGAATTGATATAGGTTCAATCTCGTAGCAAGAACGTCAGCTGAGATGCCTTTTCCAAGCGACACTTTCAAGTTTCTAACAAAAAATCAATCCTATTCTAATCGCACTTTTCATGGTGGACCATCATTTGTTGCTGGTGATTGTCCCTGTCAACTTCCGCAAAAATCACTTGATTAATCCGGCCTCTGTAACTCATTCAGCTTCCCAATAATCAGGCCCCTGCCTACGAAACCTGCCTAGGTTGAGCGCACAGAGGTCAAATTGATGGCATATGTAACTTAATGATTCTCAACCATCTTTTTTTCTTTACCTATAAACCCCTGATTCCAATTTTATTCGGTTGTACACTCCTAACCATTCAATGTTTACAAAATCCTATTGCATTTTGATAATTAAATATCATTAGAAATTGCATTTAAAATATTGCTATAACAATTTGTGTATTGTTGAAGCATAACCAGTTTATTGCACATAGATTTTAACAGCAAAATTTTATATGGACCCCCAAGGATCATACGGACCCCGGTTGAGAACCACTTGTGTAGCTGATCACTCTGAATCGTGGACAACATATGCTAACCCTATCAAGTACTCCACAGAATATTCTATCTAGATAAATCTAAATTACGGATGTAATTTGTCCATTTTCCCAGTGGCATATTCTGGATATTCAATCGGTACCTGTCAGACTGTTGGATGGCACATTCTAGATATCCAGCCGGTGCCTGTTAGACTGCTGGAAACGTCTTAGCAGGTTTGTACTCCCCTCTTCTATTGGCTAGCCTCACAAAACCCCGTCATGTATCCAAGATACCAATCAAACCACACGCTAGCTATAAAAGACGATATGTTCCTAAGAAAGACTCTAGACACCTGAAGAAATCTGACTGCCCCACCCCTACAAGACAGATGGTATGGCCTTTGTTGCTGGTCGTGTCCAACAGTCCTGAGTTAAACTTCTGAGTCCGGGAACAGACTTTCTGAAACAACACAGCGACTGTGCCTCCCGTTCTCAATGGACTTGGAGATGTGTACGCCTCGTAGCCGTCGAAAGTGGGCGTGAAAGCTAGCTCGTGGCTCGGTAATTTTGGTTTCACTGATGTCCACCACATCCATGGCTAATGATCTGAAGTCGTTGAGCAGATGCTACTTCTTCCAATGTGACCCAGGCCACGTGCATTCACGCTGCCTGTTCTGAGTAAGGTAATGTTGGATGAATGGACGATCCGTCCTTCAGGTTAGTTATGGATGTTTATTCCAGCAAATTCTTATAAATTCTTCAACTTGTTCTCCCTTCGAAATCTTCCATTCCATCGGTGTATTTTATCGACCCAAAAAGATGAAAGAGGAAGTCGAATTCAGCGAGAATTAAACTTAGAGCATAAATAGGTGGAACAAAGTACCGATCGGTCTTGGTGCCGATTCGGCCACTCCGCATCTTCCCTAGGCACATGAACACAAATGTGGTGGGAGAATGCAACTAATTTAATAGACTCCCTTCACATGGCCGAAATTTATTTTATCAAAGCCAAAAGAATGAAGAGTTAAATGGACTCTGGTTGAGGAAGATTTAAATTCAGGCTGTAAGTCATTTTGTGTTCATTGTTCTGCCAATTTACCATTTACTGCAAAAAACTTATGACGAGAAAAACACAGAGAGGAGAGAGGGGGAAGAGAGAAGAGGAGGGAGTGTTAAGTTGGCCACAGAGTACAAAATATAAAGGAAAGCATAAAGAGAATAATAATAGAGAGGTTATAAGATATATGACCTGAAGTTATAGAAGAAAGTGGGATGAACTTCGGAGCATCGAATTAATAGATCACGGAAAGACAAAAAGTGCGAAATAAAAAAAAATCTCGGTAATTGAAAAGATTGAATGAAAATAATAGTTTAGAAAAACGTAGATTGAAGAAAATACATCTCAGACAGTATGTTGAAGGCAAGCTAATTCAAACGACTGAAAATAGATGGAACTTAAAAAGAGAGACTAAATACACCGTAATAACAGCTCAGGAGTATAGTAACGATGATATATAACATTAAAATGGACAATATAAAGACAATATAAAGCGACAAGTAGAATAAATGGATAGCGTTGTTCCTAAAGACTCGCATGCTTTTCTCTGAAAGCAATAGATATAGAAAATCTTAACGCTTAAGACAACTGTGCGGTGAAAGAAAGGAATGATATTGATGAAATAACGGAGGTTTTTCACAATGAAAATGAATGAATTGTTAGCAACAAACTGACCAGTTGTAATAGACGGTAAATATTAGAATATAAGGCTAATGATCTATATATTAATACAACAGTCCGTTACAACTTGCTTTGTGTAGCGCTAAAGGAACTAACTCAAATAAAAAGAGAAATAAACAGGTGGTAGTTATGGTAGTGGGTGTGGGGTGGGGTGCGGGAATTATTTTGGTACTGAGAATGGTGAATAGAGAAAGATACATAGACAGAGGGGACGAGACTGAGAGTGGGTGATCAGAGAAGAGATAAAGAGTGAAAATATGAGAAACAGAGATAAAACTAGAGAAAGAAAGAAACTAAAAGAGAAAGAGAGAGAGAAAGAGGGAAAGTAAGATAAAAGATTCTAGGAAGGCAGAGATTGGGTAAGAGTGGGAGTTAAAGTAAATATGCAAGAGAAAAAGGGTTAAAAAGACATGAAGATTTAAACATGAAGAGCATGTTGAGGCACTCTTCAAAACACTTTAGAAGTGCTTGAGGAGGCCTGTAAAGACCAACAATGATTATGTCTTTGGCCATGTTGAATACTGATATGGATTCACAATAGCCATTGGAAAATACGTCCTTGGCATCAACTGAAAAGGAGTCATGGAGAAAGATGGCTGCCCCCCTTTATTTCGGTCTGTACGATCTGCACAGACGATGGTGAAATCTTTTATTTTTACTTCGGCATCCATATGTGCGCTGTTTATGTGAGTTTCAGCGAGGATAAAGAAAGGGAAGCAATGTGTCGTTTCGGCAAGCCAACTCTCTATATATGGGATCTTCCATTTTTGGGCAATGATTGATGGGTTGATGGATATATGGCGCGGACACGCATTCAGATACTTCCGATT
>NC_068986.1:73245913-73247353 GCF_001194135.2 Octopus bimaculoides | reverse complement strand
GTGTGTGTGTGTGTGTGTGTGTGTGTGTGTGTGTGTGTGTGTGTGTGTGTGTGTGTGTGTGCGTTGTTTACGTCATAAGAATTAAATAGCTCCGAAAAATGCGAAATATATCATATTTAATATTAAAACTCGAAGCAGATGAGATAAATAATAACGTTTTTCAAACCAGTATTTATACGCTATCATTATTATAGCTTTATCTACTCCGTGTTTCAGCATTATAAACGAATCGTAAAGTGTCTTATGCGCCATGGAATACAGAAACCACTGTATATGAAAACCTAACATTACAAAATGTGGACTGTCATCTTAGGTCAGGTCTGTCTACACAACAACAAAAACAACACTGGATGACGACCTATTAAGAAACTTGGAGCTGGTTACAAAATTGGGCTTCTGCCTGTACGTTAAACTCATTTCGGAATACACTATTCTAATATTAACCTTCATTAGCAAATTTCGTAAACATTTACCACCACTTGTGGTAGGCACACATGCCACAACATGATATTGTGTGTGTGTATGTAATATATACATGTAATATATGTATATATATGTAATATATATATATATATACATGTATATATATATGTAATATATATACATATACATGTATATATATATGTAATATATATACATATATATATATATATATATATAATATATATACATATATATATATATATATATATATATATATATATATATATATATATATATATACATACATACATACATACATACATATATATATGTAATATATACATATACATATATATATATACATGCATGTATATATAATATAATATATATATATACATATATATACATATATATACATGTAATATACACATATATATACATGTATGTATGTATGTATGTATATGTATATATATATATATATATATATTCAGATGACTGTGATTTAGATTTGTGTGAAGTATCATAAAAATAGGGATAATTAATAACTGGATAACTCAATAATTAATGACATTCTTTATTTACACTTATATTACCAACACAATGAATGTGTATATGTAGATAGATAGATAGACAGACAGACAGACAGACAGACAGACAGACAGACAGACAGACAGACAGACAGACAGACAGACAGACAGACAGATAGATAGATAGATAGATAGATAGATATACGTAGGTACATTTATATACATGCATATGTAAGCTCATTTATACACACATATGTAGATGTGTGTGTGTGTGTGTGTGTGTGTGTGTGTGTTTATATAATGCATATATACATGCATATATGTGTATGCGTGCATGTGTATGTGCGTGTGTGTGGTTATATGTGTATATCTGTTTGTATTTGTATGTATGCATACATGTAATATATACATATATATATATATGTAGGTATGTATGTATGTATAAAACGTATATGTATATGTATGTATATATATATTTATGTATGTATGT
>NC_068986.1:73242930-73245804 GCF_001194135.2 Octopus bimaculoides | reverse complement strand
TATATATATATATCCATATATATATATATCCATATATATATATATATATAAAAATTTAGTATGTTGACAATATATATCATGGGAATAAAGAATTTAATTAATTACTTAACCATCCAATTATTAATTACAAGTCCCAAATTTTTATGACGTTTCACACAAATTAAAATCACAATTATCTTAATCTACATTTGTTTGCTTTTATCCATGTCATTTTTATATTTCTTTATTTAACATATTTCAATAAGATCAATATTTGTGCTTCTTCATTCGTTTTTTTATTTATTTGTATATTTGCGTTTGGTTATTGAGTAAAACAGGTTTTCGGAACATTAATCTAAATATGTTATCGAATCACATTCAATTTTAATTAATTTATTTTGCAATATTTGCTGACTTTTTTTCACACTTTGAGACTACGATTATTTACTATAAATATATGAAACAATCAATGTATAACCATCTAGTTATTAATAGAGGGTAATAATAATAATAATAATAATAATAATAATAATAATAATAATAATAATAATAATAATAATAATAATAATAATAATAATAATCCTTTCTACTATAGGCACAAGGCCTGAAATTTGGGTGAAGGGGATAGTCGATTACATCGACACCAGTACTCAATTGGTATTTAGTTTATCGACCCCGAAAGGATGAAAGGCAAAGTCAACCTCGACGGAATTTGAAGTCAGAACGTAGCGATAGACGAAATACCGCTAAGCATTTCGTCCGGCGTGCTAACGATTTTGTTAGTTCGCCGCCTTGATAATAATAGTAATAATAATAATGATAATGATGATGATGATGATGATGACGATGATGATGATGATGATGATGATGATGATGACGACTGGAAGTGTTATCATGTACATGTTTTGTCTTGGTATAAAAGATGGGCTACAGCAAATATTGTACTCAATACCACAAATTTGCTTGTCAGTTTGTTTCACCTTAAACAGTGGAAAATTTCCCTTAATGGCTGACGATATGTACACCTCTGATCACGAGCAGAAGTAGTGGGGGAGTATCATAGCCATGTGCTGAGAGGAATTCTTTTGGAGTTTGAATAATTCACTTCTGGAAACATGGGTGTTTCTATCAACAACCTTAAACAACCCTTATTCAAGGACCTTTTGAGCGGGAGGGCTACTCGATCTGAAGAAAATTCTAACTGGGCACCACCTGCAAGGTCATGCGCTGTTTATCTTGATATGAGACCACCATGTCGTGAACATATATGGTTGTGATGCCTGTGCCCTTATCAGACGGGTAGTCATGATGGGTATAATGGGTTTTGTATATTTTACCCCAGTGTCACTTTGATGGCATGCACTGCTCTCTCAGTCAATAATAATAATAATAATAATAATAATAATAATAATAATAATAATGAAAACAATGCAAAGGCAATACCTCAGAAAAGCCGAAGGGAAAGACAAGATCAACACCTGGAAGTGGCTAAGGATGCTCTGAGGAATTGATATGCAGCGCCCAGGAACAAGCTCTGAAAGCTAATTACACCAAGTTCCAAATAGATTAGAGCAGTGAATCGCTCCTTTGTAAGGTGTGTAGCAGCAAAAACGAAACAATTTCACATGTTGTGAATGAGTGTAGAAAACGGGCTCAAAAGGAATACAAAAGGAGGCACGATAATGTGGATAAGGTTGTTCGCTGGAATTTGTGTGAGAAGTACGATCTTGGAAGAACATGGAAATGGTACGAAAATAAATCAGAAGGCGTCACTAAGAGTAATGAATATATGATCTTGTGAGATTTCACAATCCACTGTCATTCACTAATTATTGTAATGGAAAAAATTAAGAAGGAAACTAAGATTATAGATATTGCCATATCTGGGGACGCATGCGTAGGTGACAAAGAGCTGGAAAAGGTGGAAAAATACAAATTACTAAAAGACGAAATTGCAAAAATGTGGGCAATGAAGACAGTAAGTGTCATCCCAGTAGTTTTAGGGGCACTCGGTGCACTAACAACCAAGTCTAAGAAGTATGTCGGAGAAATTAGAATTGACATGACGGTAGAGCATGCTAAAAAAAACTGCTCTATTAGAGACAGCGAGGATTTTGGGATTGGTACTAAGTTTTTATTCCCCCGATCAAAATATTAACAATTATACTGTCGCTCTGAAAGAAGATAACGTTCAAATACGGCGATCGAGAAACGTAATTTATATATGATAAATTTATTGTTTCATACTTTATTTCAGTATAATGCACACAACATCGTATTTACAAGCACAGAATCATACAAAACCATTTAAAAATATTTTTTATTAGATGTACAAAAAAAAACATGCTAAATATGTTTTTTTCTGCAAAATATACTAATAAAATATGAGTGCTTCTTAAGTGACAGTACACCTTATACACGGCAAGACAATACTTGTCTTAATGTACAAAAAAGCCAAATAGAATTTGATGTTTTTGTATTTGGAAGGGATCTCCTTGTACATGTGTGTGTGTGTGTGTGTGCAAAAGTGCTGATTGAGTGGGAGTAGATCCTGACTTCGCGTGTGTGTATAGACATTCAAGATATGCAACCATTTACTGATTATGCAAGGAAATGAAGAAATATAGATAGATTGATTACGTTATAGTTTCTGCTGAAAAGAAATGAAAATAGAATAGTTTTAGCTGCAGCAAGTTTCAAAATATTTCTTTAGTATTTGCTCACAATACGTTTCATACGTCAAACTCAAGCTCACGTTCATAGCCAGCTTTACAATCGAGGATAATACACTAAAACTCTAAAACAAAACACTCGCGCGCACGCACGCACACACGCACACACACACACACACACACACACACACACACACACACACACACACACACACACACACAC
>NC_068986.1:73241881-73242429 GCF_001194135.2 Octopus bimaculoides | reverse complement strand
GTGTGTGTGTGTAGGAAGCATGGCCTAGTGTTTAGGTCGTGGTTTCAATTCCCAGATCGGGTGGTGCGTTGTGTTCTTGAGCAAAACACTTCATCTCACGTTGCTCTATGATCACTTCGACATCTGACGTGTGGTACATCATGCATCTGTTCAGATAACGTCGATTTGATGGAGGGAGTGAGTTAATGAACGGCACATACATTTGATCATTTTAAACAAATCATTTGCGCAGGTCGTTCGGCAAAAGCTGAACGCTTATACGCTGTCTTCGACGTGAGAGTCCATCATCATATATATATATATATATATATATATATTTCTCTCGAAATTTGATAAACCTACAAGACTAGGTGAAAGCGCTAATTTATAAAACATGTGACATATGAATAAAAATCTGTAAATATGCAACCATCCAGACATCTGAGTACCTGATTATCATTTTTTCTAATATATACATACATATATATACATACATACATACATACATACATACATACATACATACATACATACATACATACATACATACATACATACATACATACATA
>NC_068986.1:73239653-73241677 GCF_001194135.2 Octopus bimaculoides | reverse complement strand
TATATATATATATATATATATATATATATATATATATATTAGGTTGTCACAAATGAAATGATGCATTTTTAACTACTTGTTACTTCAGTCATTTAAAAACTCAATTATGTATACCTCCGCATTTAAACTTTTTTCCTTTCCAAACAATATCGGTATACAAAATTCGTACCCACAGACCTTATGAAAATTTGATAACAATCAAACAATATTGAGTGATCTTCTTGTATGAGTACAAACAAACTGGGTTACTCTGCTGCAGAAGCTCTACAGAATATCAACAGGTCTTTGGTGATGGTTTTGTTGACATCAGAACTTTTCAGAGATGTTCCAAATATCTCGTTCAGGAGATGATAGCCTTGAAAATGAACCAGGGGGTAAGGGGGGGCAAAATTAGTTACTCAGCATGATGGATTAAAAACTTTCGTTGAACAAAATCCGAGAACAACGGTCCGAAAACTCTCACCAGAACTCTAAACATCTCGCACAACTGTTTCTCGACATCTGAAAAAAATTGGAAAAGTCAAGAAAACGGATAGGTTTGTTCCATATCAACTGAACGAGATTAAAACGAAAACAGGCACCTCGAAATGTGCTCCTTATTGCTTTCTCGACTCGAAAAAAACCCATTTTTGCATCAAATAATTACATGATGATAAATGGATACTCTTTGACAACCGCATGGAAACAGGACAGTGATTAGATGCAGGAGAGTCACCTAAACATTACCCAAAAACCATCATTGCACCCTACTTAGTGGTCATTGTATGGTGGTCTGCCAAGGGGTTTTATTCATTATTCATTTTTTCAGCAAGAAAAAAATCGGTAACAGTAATATCCCATTGCCAGGAAATTGATTGTATGCATGAGAATTTGAAAAAGAAGCAATCCAGACTGGTGAATAGACATGGCCCAATTTTGCTCCACGACAATACACATCCGCACAGTTCTCAAGCTACGGTCCAAAAGTTACAAAGTCTGAATTATGAGATCTTGCACTGCTACTGATTATCACTTATTTAAGCACTTTGAGCTTTTCATACACAATAAAACATTCTTAAATAGAGAAGCGGTAATTGAAGCATTCGGACAGTTTATCACAGCAAAAGATGAAAGTTTTTTTTTTAAAGATGGAATATATGACTTAGAGAAACGTTGGGTAAAATTCATAAATAAACATGAATCATACTTTGATTAAAGAAATCAGTTCTCTAACATCTTATTGCTACTTTTCAAATACGAATTTCATGTGTGACAACCTAATATATATATTACTTGTGCGATAGAAAGTAGCACACAACATTTTGGGTTGCATTCAATAAACTACTTACATGGCTAGAACAATTAAGATCTTTCAAATTAACAATAAAATATAAAAAGCAGAAAACCAAATTAATACTATGACAACATCACGCAATAAAACTGTTTATAACTGGGTCAGTTATACGGTTGAGTTGCATTCAGAGAATGGAGAAGGGCGTAGGGCTACTTGGTATTTTCAAAATGATATTACAAATTTCAATAACAGTTCGACTCAATTTTACATTGCTTAAAGTTTTATGGGAATCATACACGTACATTCACATTCATCAGATATTCAGAGATAGACTGAAGAGGATTTAAATGAAACTTAAAATCACTTCTATATGTGAGTGTAAAGGCTTCCATTGGTCAGTTCAAGTTGCGTTTTTAAGTTTGCTATCAAAGCAATATTAGCAATATTTTCTGGCGTTTTTTGTTGTTGTTTTTTGTCTGTTTGTTTTCATGTCCACATGGTGGAGCAGACAGGATTTTAGCGTCGTTTATTCAGAGTATTCTGCGGGATGTAATAATTCAGTGACAATCACTCTTTACACTGGATACTGCGTGTAGTAGGATAGATAAGATGTTGGTGTCCGTTTGTCGTTATTTGCAGGATGTAGTATGTTAGCGACAACAGTTACCAAGTGGAGACGTATTAGAGAGGGTGAGTGTCGAGCATAACAAGCTGCAATTTTTACGGCAGTAGGAATTATATATATATATAT
>NC_068986.1:73236834-73239383 GCF_001194135.2 Octopus bimaculoides | reverse complement strand
TATATATCCTTCCATTCTGCGTGAACCAACAAAGCCTAGGGTGGTATATCTGGGCTATCGGGGTGGCCAATGACTTGAAGAAAGCGGTTTGAGAAGTAAACTACTTACAGGGCTAGAACAATTAAAATCTTTCAAATTAACAATAAAATATCAAAAGCAGAAAACCAAATTAATACTGTGACAACATCACGCAATAAAACTGTTTATAACTGGGTCAGTTATACGGTTGAGTTGCATTCAGAGAAAAGAGAAGGGCGCAGGGCTACTTGGTATTTTCAAAATAATATTACAAATATGAGCATGATTTTACATTTGATTCAGATCAGTGAGTTATAGTAGCATTCTTAGATTCTTTGTCAAGGAAATTCCATTAAAAAATAGTTGTCTTTCGAACTTATAGCTATTACGGTCAAGAAAAAGAGGTCGGATTAAAATAATCAAAAATATTTTCCAAAAAATAAATAATTATTTAGTGGAAGCTAACAAAGAAGTAACAATTATTTGGTTGCCTGGACACATAGATATTTAAGGTAAACAGAAAATCAGATGAATCGGAAAAAGATGGAGCACAAAAAGATATAACAGATGTACGAGGCTACAGCTCAAATATTATACACAAGTCAAAGCTTTCAACAAAATCATATTAGTGAAGGGTGGAGAAAATATTGGAAATCGTGAGATAAACTCCGAACTTTAATCTTATCCTAATACTGTCGCAGACAGAGATAGTATCAATAATGTATAAACTGTATCAGACATTGAACAAGATTAATAAATAAAGACTTTATTGGCTTCAAACTGGACAACTCGTATTACTTTGAACACTATTCTTTCATAAGCAAGCTTTGAGAGAGAGGACATTTAAAAAATTGTCTCAACGCCGACGAAAGTTGGGGATACAATTTATTTTCAAGGATTTACCAACTATAGAAAAGTGCTTCCAATTCTTGAAAGCTACAAAATAATTGAACTAGTAAAACAATCAAATATTCATTGCATGTTCTTCTTTCTCCCTTTTTCCTTTCCTTTTTTTTCTAGTTTTTGTGATTTTATTTGTTATTTATTCGTTTATCCTCAATCTCTCGTGGCTCACCAACTTAACACAGAAGTTTCAACTGACTGTATAGACATGTAAATATAGAAATAATATATCGTTTTGGTAGTATCTGCATAGTAAAGATTTTGCTTATAGTGCTGCACTCCACAGAGCAATTCCGTTCGAATGTTAACAACTATAAATAGTTGTTCATCTTTCTGAGATACAATAGTGACTGTATAACCATCCATTTCGATGAATGTATAAAAAGGCTCGTAAAGGAAAAACATGACGGCCCGTTTAGAAAGGAAATCTGAAACACGAGAATATATGGCTTGAAAATGAAAACCAAATTAATCAAATACCACTGTTGGAATTAGGTTTCTTTGATAAACAAACGAAAACTGTAGAAACTAATGACGATCAGGGAATTGGTATATGCAAGGACAACAGAAAGTGGAATCAGTTATTTGTTTTGATAGTATTAAATTTGTTATATAATATCTACAAAACATGAACAAGTAATTATATACACATTTGTTCTTTTAGAATAAATTATGTGAAAGTTAAATAAAATATTTGATGAAATCTTTAATAATTACTAGTCTGACGGTCTAGCTGACTCATTCTTTTTACTCTATATTAATATTCAAGTCAAACTTGAAATAGCAATTCGATTTACAATGAATTTGAAATCGAATTAATTTTCTTGGTGATTAATGGCGATTTACCGAACAATATATATATTTTATTTTATATCGAAAGGACAATCAAATATGATCAGTCTAGTGTACTTTTGATTTTCTTTGTATCAGCGATTAAGTTAGAAGAAATTGGATGTAGTTTCCTTTTTAAAAAAAAAAAAAATTTTATCTGGTTATAAATTTCAAAGATTTCAATATTTTGAAACAAATTTTTAAACACTTCGTCTTCACTAAAGGAGAGAAAATATATTAATGCTATCGTCCAGGAAAAGTACCTTTAGACGTAGAATATTTTTTTAAAAAAACACAGATCTTTGAACGGTACATCGAGAAATTAATTTTTGTAACTAAACATTTTCAAACTTCGGACACTGGTAGAATGTGTCATATAAAACATCTTTTACTCTTGGTGCTGTTGAGAAAAGTTTCTATTTTCAAAGTTATTTCGTGTTAAAGTTGTCGTATTTCGGTAATTTCAACCAATCAATGACGTGTATTCAGCTGAATAAAATTACTGCTGTTGTTTGTCAATAACAACTTCCGGCGGTGTATATTTCGTTTGTCACTGTTATTTATGACATATTTCATCTCAGTTACGTTTGTATGAATAAACGAGTGTATATGAAGCATGTTTTACTTCATGGCACCACCACAAACGTTCGTGCATTTCTACTGCTTTTAGTTTGTTTGTTTTTTTTCCTGTTTTTCAGCTACTATTTTCGGAAAGACATTTTTGCCCCCCCCCCCTCCAATTTCTTCATTTTTCACATTTTTCCGTAACTCTAACCTTAAAATCCCTAACCCTAACC
>NC_068986.1:73232550-73235050 GCF_001194135.2 Octopus bimaculoides | reverse complement strand
CTTATGTGTACACAAACATTTGATCGCTATAAACAAATCATCCGTGTGGTAGTTCGGCAATTTCTTGCCGACGTCTAACGACGGGAGAGTCCATTATATATATATATATATATATATATTATAGTAAATGCAAAATTCTGTCTGCCCTTCCGTCTGGAACCCCAGTATCTTAGTCTACATTTGATCTACATAGACATATTATACCTGGATGCTGGCTTTGCTGGGTAGAGGTGCTTGTCTCCACTTTCAAAACATAAGGACACAGGAAATGTGTCAAGTCCAACAGGAAACGGTGTTTCCCCTAAGGCTAAATAACAGTAGCATTCTTCCCTTTCTTGGGGCTGTCACATTAAGTTGACAATATGCTATCATATTATATCTTTTGAGAATCAGAATGATCCCAGGATTGAAAATCTCCCCTCTATTTGGTTCTTGAACTTCCAACATTGGGATCAGCTCTGGATGAAGATTTGTTATATGCTAACAGTTGAAAACTCAAAAAATTTGTGGAATTACAAGTTTTTCATTTAAACTGAATTTTAAGTAACACAAAAATTTTACAAATTTAAAAGATATTTTCAATTCAGTTCATTTAAAACTAGATCCAAGTTAGTGTGAGAAGTTTCGTGTTCGTGGGGTTTCGAAGTTCCGTGGAGTTTATGAATTGAAGCGCTCGGAAAGAAATATTGAAGAACTCGAACTTTCAGCTCAAATCGAACTTCCGCCTATTCAGAGATTTCGATGCTGGAAGATTTACAGCTCGGTTACGGGATCTGGGAAATGAAAGCATTTAACAAGACAGTAATGGAGACATCACTTTTCCAAATGGCTGTGCCATTTTGGTCGAAACTGTAGAAGAGTTGATTACCAAGATTTACCCAACCGTTGGACATAATTTTCAAGATCATAATTGGCTTTATGAAAGAGCCATACTTGCACCAAATAATGGAACTGTCCAGGTTGTCAATCGTAAACTTATGCAACCAGTCATTACTGAAGAAAAAAATATTTCTCGATTGATACTGTTGTGGATTCCAATGTGAATTATCCTACTGAGTTTCTTAACTCTTTGGCTCCTCCTGGAATGCCTTTTCATAAACTGACATTGAAGAAATGAGTTCTAATCATGCTTTTAAGAAATCTGGATCCTCCAAAGTTGTGTAATGGAACAAGATTGATCGTCAAGCAAATGCATCACATTTTTTGAAAGCAACAATCCTCGCTGGACAAGGAAAGGGAGAAAATGTGTTTATTCCAAGAATTTCACTGATTCCAGTAGACATACCCTTGGAATTCAAGAGACCTCAATTTCCAGTAAGAGTTAGTTTGCAAAGTTAATTAACAAGAGTCAAAGACAATCACTGAAAATTGTTGGAGTTTACTTCATGAAGCAGTGTTTTTCCTATGGTCAACTCTGTGTTGGTTGTTCCAGAGTTGGAAATGGCAACAATCTCATTATATTTAGATCAGATGATAAAACCAAGAATGTTGTTTATCCTGCTGCTTTACAGTGATCTCCAAAAGTCACAGTGATACAAAATTCTCCAAATGTGATACTCTGTGATATAAATCTGCTTTATTATTATTGTACTCTTTAGTTTGGGGGCACAGGCCCAAATAGCACTCCTCGGGAGCTAGCTTGAAAGTTCGCACGGAGTTCGGCTTTTAAGCTGTTATATGTATATTTTGTTGTGTCTTAGGAAGGTCATTACACCAATAATAACAACACATGAGCTGGTGCAATATCACTTCTTTATTATTAGTCAGTTGGTTAAATATCTAACCAATTAATTGAGCAACAAGGTAGACCTTGAAGAGAAAGGGCAAATAAGTGAAAAGGTCGCGAATAGCGGCGAAAGGACCTTCGCTAACAAACAACCGATTGATTGTTTAAGCAGCACATTAAACAAATGATTGATTAGTTGGTTGGTTAGATATTTAACTAATCGACTAACGGCAAAGAAGTGATTTTGAATCAGTGCGTGTGTTATTATTATTGGCGTGATGACCTTCCTAAGACACAAGATTTGTATCAACACACAAATTCACATCAAGAATCATGCAAACGGTGTGTGTGTATATATATATATATATATATATATATATATATAAGCATCTACATACAACTGTGTAAAAAAAAACTGGCACTCTGACAGTTACAATGACGTGAGTTCCAGTTGATCTGATCCACGGAACAGCCTTCTAGTGAAATTAACGTGCAAGTAGCTGAGCACTCCGTAGACACGCGCACCCTTAACGTAGTTCTCAGGGAGATTCAGCGTGACACGGAATGTGACAAGGCCCGCCATTTGAATTACAGGTAGAGCTCATTTTCGCCAGATGAGTGGGCTGGAGATCAAGAACGCAATGCAACATACCGCCCGGAATCGAACTCACGAACTTTATGATCGTGAGCCGATTACTTTAACCACTAAGCCACGTATGTGTATGTATGTGTATATATATGTATATATATATATGTATATATATATATATATAT
>NC_068986.1:73231360-73232315 GCF_001194135.2 Octopus bimaculoides | reverse complement strand
AGATAGATAGATAGATAGATAGATAGATAGATAGATAGATAGATAGATAGAGCCACATAGAGAACATTCTTCTTCATCAGCTACCCCCGTTTTAACACCGGCGTTTCGAAGAGCTGGGCAGGACGCATCGTTAAAACGGCTCTTCCCATGGACCGCAAATTAAATTTGTATACACAAATTAAATCTTGCCATGGAGGAATGTAGTGGCGGACAAAAAACAAGACAGGAAAACAAACAACCTTGAAGAGAGAGCGCAAGTCATTGAAAAGCGTCTACATACAAATATGTATGTATGTTTATAAATATACAGACACACACACACACACATACACTCACATATCTTTTTGCCTGTATGCATGTCTCTATACGTGTGTAGATGTAAGAACACGTATGTGTATATATGCAGGTGTCTGGGGTTTTTTTTATCACTTTATACGTTTATTCTAGTTCATATGTAATTGATGTATTAGTCTCTGGTCGAAGTTTGTCTTTTTTATCTTCTAACTGTATTATATTATATTATGTATAGTTCTGCAAGTATGAATTTAAATGCTTTCTGCAATAAACATAAACTTCATTTTAAATGGCTCCGACGAATCTATAAGATGTCTCTCGAGCATTCAGGGAATACCAACACAAGTCTACATCCCCCTCCCCACCTACTTTGTTTCCTCATAACTTTCAGAAAAATAGATATTTTTTAATGAAATTTTCTACTAATAGGCGATGTCGATTCAGATTATATAAGAATTTGTCATGAACATTTTTTCGGGGTTGGAGACTTTGTTTCCTCACAACTTTAAGATAAATTAGATATTTTTTAACAAATTTTTTTCAAATTTATGGTGTAGATTCAGATTATATAAGAATTTGTTGTGAACATTTTTTTCGCGGTTGGAGACTTTGTTTCCTCATAACTTTCAGAAAAATTGAATATTCTTTAATGAAATTTTCT
>NC_068986.1:73229501-73231350 GCF_001194135.2 Octopus bimaculoides | reverse complement strand
CTATAAGATGTCTCTCGAGCATTCAGGGAATACCAACACAAGTCTACATCCCCCTCCCCACCTACTTTGTTTCCTCATAACTTTCAGAAAAATTGGATATGCTTTTAATGAAATTTTCGACAAATAGTGGAAGAGAGTCGGCTCGCAATTTTGGGGTGTTGACTTTTTTTACAATGTAAGTTAAATTGTTACACACTGTTATCATATATAGTTGTAGGTTACCCCACGCGGGTGAACCAAGATTCGTTAAATTGTTAAATTGATTAATTCTGTCGCTGTTTTTCCCTGTTTTGGAGATTGTTTCTTCCCCAGTTGTGGGTGAAGTGGTGAAAGGAGGTGAAATGGAGCGTGTCGCAAGTTATGCAGCCGCAACTACACAAGGTATTACGACCAACACCCTTGAAGTTCGCGAGATAAAAATAGACACAAAGGAATGGAAAAAAAGGAAACAAACTGTTACAAAAGGAAGGGGCCAGTTTAAATCTGACCCCAACAGAACACCAGTAACGAAGGATGTAGCAAAGAAAACGGTGGTGTACAGGACGTTATCAACCGCTACCAAAAAAATAGAGATTGCCCCAATAGAGGCAATTGAGGAAATGTCTACATGACGTGAAAATCCTTACCACCTGGAACAAAATACGGCACAGTGGCGGTTAGGTTCTCTAGCGAGGAGGACGCTATTAATCACTCCACTGAGCCGATAAGGACACAAGAGTGGGTGCTGCTGCCGACGTACTGTGGCAAACGTGTTGCCAGAGTGAGAGTCGGCAGAGTGCTCCCCGAGATCGAAGAGGCATGGCTGGTGGAAACAATCATGCACGGAATGGAGCAAGATGCAAGGATTTTGAAGAGAATCAGAACGAAGAAAGTTAATTGTTGGGGCTACGGCCTAAAGAGGGCGATTCAAGTTAGGTTAAAAGACCTACACGGAATTGTAGAAGAGATTCTTCTACCAGAAGACATTACGTTAAGAGTGGTGGTGGAGGGTAGACCTCCAACATGTTTTCTATGTAAACAAAGAGGGCACATGAAAGCAAGGTGCCCTCAGCAAGAAAGTAAAGTAGAGGAACAACAACTCGAAGGACAACCCGCCGAAGAGGGGGGGTCTGGAAAAAAAGGAAAATAACGAGGAGCCATTTACTGTCGTAAATAGGCGAAAGAGGAAAGAGCGGATGAACTCTCTGCCAGAGAGTCAAAAAAGAATGAAGGAAATAGAGAAGAAAATAAAGGAGGTACCGAGGAACTGGTCAGATGGACCAGCAGAGGTATCGCAGCATAGGGTGGAAGATATAATCGTGGATGATTATTCTGATGTACAGATGGAGGAACCAAGGGAAACGACTAGTCCGGACGGCCCAGGTCCGGAGCATAAACAAGTAAATGTGAATAAGAAAAAGTGGCATGTAGTTACATATGTGAAAAGCACCGCCATAGAGCGGAAAATAACGAAGTTTAACGGTACCATAAGGATTAAACTGCCAACAGAAAGTTACCAGGAACACATCAAAGGTTTGGTGATTGACAAGGAAAGGTACAGAAGATTGAAAGAACTATTTGGAGATGCGGTGAACCCTTTGGGAAAAGAGAATGAATTTGAGGAACTACCAAAAGTAGTTAAATATGAAGAATTAATACCCTTAATGAATGGCAATAAAGGAATCCTTTAAAAGGAAAAAAAAAAGGGAAATAGACTTTTAAAAAAATGGAAAAAAAAAAAGAAAAGATGCAAAAAGAAAGAAAAAAACTTTCAAAAATTGTATAAATTAACAGTTAAATGGTACTGCTTAAGAGTGGGGCTCAATGCAGCCATTTCCTCAACATCGATTTCATTATACATTTTTTTTAT
>NC_068986.1:73227660-73228756 GCF_001194135.2 Octopus bimaculoides | reverse complement strand
TATATATATATATATATTAATACGTAATTGGTAACGAAGAGGAGTGTGGAGATTCATATATGTATGCATGTATGCCTATTCTCTATTTTAACTATAATAAATCTTCCACTGAGGGACCCGGTTCCCAACAAAGATACAAGACTCCATCTTTGGGATGTAGTTAACACAGACAAATTCACATTTGGAACTTGAGAGAAGTCTTGTATATTTTTACTATTCCACTCACAGATTGCACTTCTAATGTACGAATTAGCCGGTCGATTTCTCTTTCTGAAAATCTCAGTTTATCCAGATTCTCCTTTAAGCATTTACTAACAAAACTTAGTGCTCCAATTATTATTGGTATGAATATGAATTCATAGTCTGGATATAGGAGCTGAAGGTTTCGAAGCAGTTGACCATAGATATCCTCTTTTTCTTTGATTTCCAAAGAGATATTTATATCTGCAGGGCAGCTAACCTCTATGACGGTACATACCTTTGCCCCTCTGTCCCAAACTACAATATCCGGCCTATTATGTTTACATTTCACAGACGTTTTAATGGGGATATTCTATTCCTTGAGTTGGTGTTTATGAATGTATTCCATAACAGAGGGATTTTCTAAGTTTATTTCAGGACTGTCTTTTTTGCGGATGGCATTGTAAATTGTTTTAACGACAACATGATGCCGCATATGTATGTATGTATGTATGTATGTATGTCATTATTCAGCTTATTTCAAGATTTCTTGCCAATAGAGAAAGAACCAGTTTCTAACCTAGATCCAAGGTTCCTTCATTGGAATTTCAGCATCAACAATAACGTATTTTTGCCTTCATGTATGTAGTTAGGGAGTTGGACTCGTGGTAGTAAGATTGTGATTTCGATGCCTGGACCGGGCGACACATTGTGTTCTTGAGCAAAACACTTCATTCCACGTTGTTCCAATCCACTCAGCTGGCAAAAATGAGGATTCCTCCGACAGACCGGGAATAGATGGGGAATATATATATCATAAAACCGGGAAACCGGTCCTTATAACTCGAGATGTTAACTAACTAGACTAGATGTATATACATACATGCATATATATATATATATATATATATATATA
>NC_068986.1:73224578-73226383 GCF_001194135.2 Octopus bimaculoides | reverse complement strand
ATATATATATATATACACTTTGAATTCGGCTTATTTCGGACTGCTTTGATAACGTTGTGTTAGCATATACTTTCGGACATAATAATTTGACTGTAACTTGTTACGAACATACAAATTTGATCTGAGACTTGTTTCACAATCTAACTTGAGCAAACACGGTAGACGGGAGACTCTAAGTGTTTTCTTTGCTAGAAATAGCTGCCAAAATTTCTTTAACTTATATTCTACTGTCTCGATAAGATTACATGGAATGTTTTATTTAACAATACATACTGTATAGCTAAAAACTAAAGAAAAGATACCGCTAGAGAGTTTTTTTATCATGTTGTTGATCTGCTCTCAACCTATATAATGTTTAATATGTCCGTCTCCCGCCCTAGTCCATAATAAGTTTCTGATGTTTCCCAGAGTTCATTGCTAGCTAGTGGAAGGAAGGAAATCCATGAGTTCAGATAAAGAGGTAGAGATAATTGAAAAAGAAAGCTATGAGTTCAGAAATGAAGTAATTAAGTCATGCTAAGTTGATGTTCCATAAAATTGTTAGATTTATCTAACATTCACAGGACGCTTGATTTGCTGGAAATAGTTGCCAAATCATCTCTAAACCATACTCTGCCATCTTAGAAAGGAAAGGAAGGCCCACATAAGTATCCTGGATAATTTAGTCCTGGATACAGTAAGCAAAGATTGGATGGTCATAGCTGAAACGCTATAAAACATAAGTCTGTTTAAACAAAATTAGCCTGAGAATTAATGATTTATAATCATTATTTCTATACTAAATATGAGAAAATGAAATTAGAATCGGTAAAAAACGACAAACGAAGTCACCAGAAAATAAAACCCAGAGAAAATAGTCCATATATTTAGTTTATTTCCAGAGAATATAGCCATCTTAATTAAAAGAAAACCACGCTTGTAACCTCGTACCTTCCTAGCTAAGATCTCACAATGGTCGAGTAATAACACAACTAGCAACAGCGATTCTCTTTTACAAGATATCGAATGTTCCACTTATCTGACCTAACGCTTATTTTCAAAGGACTCGGTCCTTTTCAACCATCTTAATGAATGAACACAATTTTGCGCATAGAAACTGATGCCTCAATAATATGATGTATGTTACTGATCTGAGCTAATGAGATCTACATTGATTTCAGGAAGACGTTCTACTAATGCTATATCAAAATATCGCAGAGAAGAATGAATACCAAAGAAAGCCGAGAGAAGGGTTGTAATTTTAATTCGTACCTAGCCTTAGCTTAGCAGATAAAGTATAGTATTAAAGGTATCTTCAGCAGAGTGTTGTAAGGGTTTTATTAGTTACATCGGTATGATAGAGAGCTGGTAATACATTTGTACCGAATTGGATGCTATCGTAGCTTCATGCTTAATGGTTTTGCGTTCACATATTTTTGTCTAAACACAATAAATCATTGCTTATGTAAATAATACTGCCATTAGTGCAAAGAGAAGACTTTTGTAGAATATATTGCCTGCTGCTCAATGGCCCTATGTAACACAATACATTTCCTAAGTCGATGTACAAATGGTAAGTGTTCAACTGAAGTAAATACAAAATATCGCCCCAACCCTTTGATGAGAAATATCCAAAATGCAACGGCTTCTTCTGTAACTGTGAACTTCACTTACAACTAAAGGATGACAACGAAGAAATCAATGAGGTGTAAATTCTTCATTTGTCTAAAAGTTAAAATAACAAAACTAGAAGAATGTCAGGTCTATTGAAAGTAGTCACGAAATGTGTGTTTGAAAGAGAGAGAGAACGAGAGAGGGGAGAGGGG
>NC_068986.1:73219536-73224568 GCF_001194135.2 Octopus bimaculoides | reverse complement strand
GTGTGTGTGTGTGTGTGTGTGCGTGTGTGTTTGTGTGTGTGTGGATGTATGTTTGGACGATCGATGGATTAATGGATGCTCGTAGAGAGTCGAGTAAAATTTTAATTTGTCTCATCAACAGAAATCCAATGAGACTGAAGGCCTCGCTAGTGTAGGAAAGCAGGCAGAACGAGAATTTCATTATTAAATCCAGTGCGATTGGTTATGAATAAATTTATTGTTACCCACTGCGAGAAAATATTTGATTTTAATACTCCAGTGAATAAATCAATAAATCTAAACAAAGAAAATGATTAAAGGTGAAGCTCACTGCCATCTAAACGGCGGTCATTCTAAACAAACAAAATTACCAATTCTAGGTAGCGAAAAATCGAAGCTATTCATCAACAAAGAATCTGTTTCCTTCGAGAAATAGTTTGAAGATGGAATGTTGACAGAAAACATATTTCTGAACTTCATGCTTTCAATATGATGGAGTTATTAATAATGAGCTAGCTGTAAAGAATGAGTACACGTCAGGGTCAGATATTTTTCTTGTCTTCGAAAGTGAGAAATTTGCCTGAAAATATGATTGAAGAGACGTGAAAGCCAGCACTGTAAACTACATTTAGCCTTGACGCTTACCTGATTTGGTTAATATGCAGTTTAGGGATTTTAGAAATTGAAAGTAAATTGAGTGGAAATGACGGTAGTGACATTCCATAATTTCATACAGAGAACTAGTGAAATCCCTTAATTTTGTTGACAGAACCCTCTCATTGTGCCGCGTTTACAGGCACCTATTTGTGTAGTACATTCCAATGATACCTTAAATATTTCAGAAATAGCAGCTGAGGTACACCGTTCCAAAGCGCTAGATCCGCCAAGGAAGAGCATTGAGAAGGCAATTCGATGGCTTGCATGCTGGCATGATAACCAACATAATTTCATTTGAGCAATGTTATTAACCTGCACGACAACTGAGCTGTATAGAAAGAACCGACGGTAATTGATGGTATTGCTCATGTCGATTCACTAATAGATTGTTTACGTGAAATTGTTAAATTTCACTGTCACCACTTTCGGTCAAAATACTTTCATTTTTTTAAATCTATTAAACTGCATGTTAACTCCCGATTTAACCCTTGAATATTATATATGATGCACTAAAATGTTACCTCTATCTGTGTGTGTGTGTGTGTGTGTGTGTGTGTGTGTGTGTGTGTGTGTGTGTGTGTGTGTAGAAAGTTTCACTTTACTGCATGCTATTTATATATGTGGTATGAAGTTGACAATTAACCTGGGATATTCTGCACTAAACTATGCAAGGCAATTTTTCGTTAGGCGTATCATTCAGAAAGTCCCGCGGGCCACACTTTGCCAATGACTGGCCTAGAACTTATCCTTATGAAAAATAACCCGTCCAATTCTGATTGGCATAGAATTACTCACCGATACATTTCACACCTACCCCCTCACAAACTTTCCTCACATTGCTACTACCACTACTACGACGGCCTCTACTCCTCAAAGCTAGTTGCGATCTATGTTCCACCGAAGCCAACATTCCATCAAACTTACTTCAGTTTAACTCCATCCAACACGTTCATCTCCACTCAGTCAGTCATTATGTCTCTCCCAACCCAAATCTCACCCTAACCATTTCATCAAGTCCTTCTTCCCCAAGCTACTAACCCTCTGTAATACCTTCCTCTACCTCGCCCATATTTTCCCTGCAGTTGCCTACAGTGATGTATGGCGGCTGCTTCCTCTCAACTGAAGGATAGGTGGGAAAGTATAAGATGCGATGATGATGGTTCGTGAACCTATGATCATATCGTATTTTCCGGCCTGCAAGTTAATTTCAGACCAAAATTTACAGCCAAAACAAGCAAATCGACTTATACATCGAGACGACTTTGAAGGACCAAAAATTCCATGTGAAGTGCAGCAGGAGTTGGAGAGACAGAGATGATATAGGAATGTTTACTCTACATGTGTACACTATTTACTACATCGACTTGTATCTCAGAAAATACGATAGATCTACTCGTTCAAATTAACCTGCGGTTGAACAACAACGACAACCATCAACAATGTTACTTTTTAACCTCTAACAACGGTCTTCTATCCTGCATATCCATCCTACACAGTTTACCTGCTGGTTTCTTCATCTTATATTGTTTCCACTTAATTGTACAATTATATTGTCTTTCGACTTCACTTGATTTCTTCAAGTAAAATTAAATAGATTGTAAGGCAGAAGAAGCGATTCTTTCAAAAGATTCTTGCTTGATGTTGAAGAGGTGAAGTATTACAAGGAATTGATGACCTGGAAATATGGAGAATATTCACAGAACTGTTTCGATAAAAGCAATGCTGTAATGGAGTGGTGTAATGGCTGTGTTGGAGGGGAAACTATTTGTAGCTGATAGATTGTAGAAATAAAAAATAGATTTATACGTATATACATTTATGTATATTTACATATATATATATATATATATATATATATACATATATGTGTGTGTGAGAGTGTGTGTGAGTGTGTATCTCTGTGTGTCTGTGTATTTATGTATCTGCATATATGCATATAATAGTCACACACAAACACAAACATACCTACATGTATACATACAAATACATATACACAAAACATACATGTATACATGTATATGTGTGTATACACACATATACATATATGTATAAGTATTCATACATATATTTGTATTGTGTGTGTATGCATGTATGTATGTATGTATGTATGTATGTATGTATGTATGTATGTATGTATAGTGACCTTCCCGCATAACAAGCGGGATGGCATTGTTCGAAAGCTAAAACAATGCGTGGCGCATTGTGACCAGCAGTGTATAACAACGTCTGATTGTCTGGTCGATACCGAGGGTATATTTTGACATCACTCTCAGTGTCCGTGGGTTGCTGGCCATCGACTTCAGCTGAAGTAAAACTTTTGCAAACTGAGCTGCTGAGTCATCTGTGTTAAGCGCAACTCTTATGTTGGTGGAAAGATGAGGTATTTCTCATCGTCGCTGAATATAGGTTTCTTTGAGTTGCACTCTCAATTCACCTGCAGCTGTACTCTTCAGGATGATAGTTAGAGTTTACCTCAACATCACCAGATGTCAAGACTACGACTCTACCTTTAATGTTGGTGTTACGTCGGAGATCTTGTGAGGTGCAATTAAGATCTTCAAATGCAACTCGTCACATACTATCAGCTGGCTGGCTTCAGGACTGCTGCTTGTCCAGATCCTTTGTCTATATTGTACACAGGGTTTCTGCTGTGTGAAGGGTTGAGGAGCGTCGTAAAAGCAGAATGAGCAGTCCAGTCACATGTGAGCAAAGTTACAGCTACTCCCAAATGAGGTCATTGTCATAACAATCTGTTTGAGTGAATAAACTTTTAGCCAAAATTTGCTTGATCAATGAGTTTTGCCTGTTCTATCAGAAATATGACAAGAAACTATTCATCCTGATTCCAGTGTTACCGATTTTTTTTATCCCTGTATAGTTTTTTATTTTTTCAATCTGTAAACAAGGGAAGTTCATATTGCTCCAATTGTTGAATGTCCTACCTGGTTGCTTCAAATTGTTCCGGTTGCTAAACGTCCCATCTGGATGCTTCGAGAATCTCTGAGAGCTGCAGCATAAGTTCGTAACAGAAAGTGATAACAAAGAGGTTCCTAACCTTGTTTGGAGTGTGTGAGACTGCAGCCTCTTCCAGCATATTGTTCCAGTCTGTACTATTATCCAAGGGGCATCTTTGCGTATGTTGTACCGACATACCAAGCAACTGTTTTAAGATCTTGGAATGAGGTTGGGCCATGAATATTGTGTAGAAGTTTTCTAAGATTTAAAGAAGTTATTACAGTTCCCTATTTAAAAATCATATCTTCAAAAAGCCAGCACACACTTTCAAATGCAATGAAAGACAGAAAATAGTTTATTCTTTAGTTGCGGCACATTTAAATTTGCATATATTGGTTTCAAATTTTGGTACAAGGCCAGAAATTTCTGGGGAGGAGTTAAGTCGATTACATTGACTCCAGTGCTCAACTGGTACTTACTTTATCGACCCCAATAGGGATGGCAGGCAAAGTCGACCTCGGCGGAATTTGAACTCAGAACGTTCAGACGGACGAAATGCTGTTAGGCATTGTTCCCCGGCATGCTAACGATTCTGCCAGCTCTCCGCCTTTAAATTTATATATATATCAATATCTAATCATGTTTACATAATATACTGTACCAGATTCTGTGACAATACCAGGCGGTATTATGTTTCACAGAAAACATATAGACAATGCATATTACGAAACGCTGTCGTTATTAATTAAATTCCTCAGTCAAGTTAGTACGCCGTTTCAAATACCGTGGAAGATAGAACATAACTTATTCTTATAATGTTCGTGTTTAGATTTGCTTATACTTCTAAAATATTCAAGTGTTATGTTTTACGAATCGGACTGGTAATCTTTATAAAATTTGAAATATATTCAAACACTATAAAAATTTACGGTAGCATAAATTTTACGGAGCATAAAATCTAAAAGTGTTTTGAAATTTAAACAATTTAAATGTAAAACAATGAATTATTTTTTCTTTCACAATATTCCAAGGTATGACTTTAAAATGTGATGTTTTAGAAATTACACCGTTCCATATATATAATACTGTTACGAACGCCCGCACGCGAAGCACCTCGAACCGAAGAGAAAACGCGCGCGCGAACGTCGACACTCAGTGAGTCGGTATGCTCGCCACGACTAAGCCTCGGCCGGAGCACGCAACGAAAACAACAGGCAAAAGGAGGAGGAAGAAATAACACGGAGACCATACGTTGGGTAGCGGAACTAACTTTTTCTTTTTACATCAAACATCAGAATAAAACATTACATCATCAATACATTGCATAACAATTCAAATAACATTTAGCAAAGGTTTCAGAACATTACATAATCACAAGTTTACAATCAAGAGTTCGTACATCAAGTCCATTAAAAGTTCTTTTACTTCTTTGTTTTCTTTT
>NC_068986.1:73212002-73219062 GCF_001194135.2 Octopus bimaculoides | reverse complement strand
GTACGCCAACTCCTGTACCCAACTGCTTGATGTCAACTCCTCTGGCCAACCGTTCGCGCCAATTCTTTGTTTATCACAAATACCGTAGCTTTACAGTGCTACCTTACCCCCTTCCCAAAGCTGGGTCAGTCCAGAACAATTCCTCACTTGTTTTTCTGAACTTTTGGTGACCGGAAAGGGTCACCGATCACTCCTACGCTAAAAATAGCTGTACTTGTTCACAAGACAAAGGAAATACCATTATCCTCAACAACCAGAATACGGTTTCAAAACCCAACTCGGGAGATAGGGATATAACATTAATTTGTATTTTCGGTGGTCGCATCAATACGAAGCGAAAAGCCCATTGTCATCTTCGCCTACTACATTACTTGGGTTTGTGTGTACCCCAGGCAGTTGATGACCTCTTGAGCCTGTATAAATTTCTTTTGCGTAATAGAATATGTACCCACACGCACAGATGATGTCTTGGAATATCTGTTGTCTGCTGAACTAAATATAGTAAATATTTTCAACGTCAAGCATACTAGTAGGATTTCAACTTGGCCATTTGTCAATGAAATACATTTCTGCCCATCTGTGAAACCCCTACACACTTAATAATCCTTTCTACTAAAGGCACAAAGCCTGAAAATTTAGGAGAGGGACTAGTCGACCCCAGTGTTTCACTGGTACTTAATTTATCGACCATGAAAGGATGAAAGATAAAGTCGATCTCGGCGGAATTTGAACTCAGAACGTAAAGACTTGCACACCTAATAATAGCATCACAATAAATTGTATCAGGATACTAATAATAATGATTTCGAATTTTGGCACAAGGCCAGTAATTTTATATATTTTATGATTTGAGTTTGCACAAGGCCAGTAATTTTATATATTTTATGATTTGAGTTTGCATGCTTTCGAAATAACTAGCTTTAAACGAAGTTTCGTATTATATACCGTATATGCCAGCATATAAGCTGAAAAATTGATCCCAGATTGAAAAAGTTACCTTGGTTCATTTGCTGGTCATGCATGGATTGTTCTCGGGATTCTTTTGTTATTTGCTTTTAACCTAAAGAAAATGATTTGGTGCGCCGTCTTATATAAGAAAATTAATAATCAACTAATAGGAGCGACAAGAATGCTACCGTCCAAAAGACCGCTTATCTCAACAACTCTCGTTTTAATGTTTTTAAGTCAAATACAAAGTTATTTTTAAAATCTGTTGCTTTTTATTTAGTTTCTTAAGGATATTATATATGTACAAATCAATATCCAGTGTGCTCAGGCTTAACTTAGTGATCTTTCATATCACCTTTTTTTTTATTCGGGAAAGCTTGGTGTATTGGTGAGTACAAAGATTAAAGTTGTAATTAAGGAAAAATTAGTTGACATGGTAGACTGGAAGCCATCTGAATATTAAAAAAAAATTAATGTATCGTGAGGATTCACGCCGGGTGTCAAGATAACAACATCACGACTGCTGTTCAATACTCTATGAAGACTACAAAGATTGTAAGACATGAAACGGAACACTGCAACGGAGACTACGAAGTTGTGGCCAGCATGAAGAGACACAGCAGGCGTTCTAACTGCGACCGCATGCAGGAATTCATCCAACAACTGATAAACAATTATTTAACAATTCCTGAACAACTGTCATTACTTGGCATTAAATTTCTAGTATATCTTTTATCCTTCACTTATTTCAGTCGTTAGACTGCGGCTATGCTCGGGAGCCGCCTTGAAGAACTTTTAGTGAAATGAATCGACCCCAGCACTTATTTTTTGTTAAGCCTGGTACTTATTCTATCGGCCACTTTTGCCAAACCACTAAGTTATGGAGATGCAAACACACCAACACTGGTCGTCAAGCAGTAGTAGGAGACAAGCACAGGCACAAAGACATACACTCAAATATGTATGTATACATATACAAAATGGGACAAGAACGCAAAATATCCAGACAGTTAGGTGATACAAGAAAGGGACAAGACAGTTTAATTACCAATACACAATACAATCTTTGAATCTTTTTTGCTTGGCCGCTATTTTTCAATTTCTTCAATTTTTGTCCCAATTGATTTCACATTTGGTGTATTGGTGAAGTTTTGTAAAGTAATTTGACATGAAATTCATTTCCGCCTTAACTCAATAAAAAGTTAATTGCTTTTAAAGTTTGCAAATTTGAGGTAATTTTGACCAATCGAAAGCCACAGACATATAGGTGCCTGTTTCCATAGTAGCAAGCCAAGCTGGTACCAAGCTGCTTACCGCGTGTTCTTTTTGTCGCTTATTAAATGCTTAAAACACATGCGGTCTGTAATGTGCTAAAAACAACAGCTAAATAGGCCTTAAATCACGCGCTTTCTTTCTTTCTTCTTTTGCATAATCGTTTGAATTCCCGGATCTTTTTGGTTTGACGGGCAACATTTTTCATTTATGTTTTATGTAGTGTTTTTGGTACCGAAACACTTTCAAACTTCGTATACTTGTATATTTTGTGTTATAGAACAGATAAAGAATTTTGTATTCGAAGTTATTTCATGTTAAAAATTGTCTTATTTCGATAATTTCAACCAATCACTGACATCTATTCAGTTGAATACAGTTACTGTTGTGGCGGTGTATATGGTATTAATAGCTGTTAGTTCTGACATTTCCGATTAACTAGACTGTTCGTAAACAAAGGGGAAAAAGCCATCAAAATACTTGAATATTGCCTGCACTTGTTATTGGAGCTGGCAGAATTATTAATGCACCTCCACCAAGTGCTTCATTTCCTAGAAATAGCAGCCAAATCTTCTTCAAATCAAACTCTAGTTTAGGGTTAGGGTTCCGGTTTTAAAGTTAGGGTTAGGGTTGGGGTTAGGGTTAGGGTTATGGTTATGAGTTGTAGGGTTTTAGGGTTAGGGTTTGGGTTATGAGTGAGGTTATGGCAAAAATAATCATAACCCTAACCGTAACCCTAAAACTAACCCTCACTCTAAAACCCGAACTCTAGTTCTTCTTCAAATCAAACTCTACCATCATTTAGAAAATGTGTTACTGAGTACTAGCGAAAAATTGTTACAAACACAGATACGCACAGCGTAATTTATTATATAAACAATATATGCGTATAAATTACGATTTTTCTGTAATTTTGTCTGCTTCAAAAGAAAACAAACCAAAAAACTGGATGAAATATGTCACAGGGAATAACATTTTTATCACCGGCAAAAAATTATTGTTTACAAAAGAGCACTAACTGTATTCAGCTGAATAGACGTCAGTGATTGGTTGAAATTACAGAAATACGACAACTTTAACATGAAATAACTTGCGATGTACAATTTTTTGTTAAGAAGGCTAAGAGAAAAAGTTGTCTTGTATGACACATTCTACCAGTGTCCCAAGTTTGAAAGTATTTCGTTAAGAAAACAAGTGTTGCCCGTCAAACCAAAAAGATCCGAATTCCCAAGTGTAGAATTACAAATTCACAAAAAATTTCTGAAAATTCCAAATATAAAAAACGTATGAGGAGTTATATGGCGCGCGTAAAGCTGAATTCCACCAATATTTCATTTATTTAATTGACAATACGTGCTGTCACGCACAAAATGACAGCTTCCAAATCCCTGTTTTCGGACTGGTCAAAAATGATCAAACTTTAAACATCTGTAACTTTTTTTTAATTTCTGGAAAAAGTGAATTATCTCCTGAGATTCAGCATGGAAAATTATATCAATACACCAAATTTTAAAATTTTCGCTAAACTTTAAATTTTCTACAGGTGCAGTCAAACAGAAAAGTTCCCAGTCTTTAGTTTTGATCTACCTGGGCAGTACTCACCGATTCAAAGTCCTAGTCCTAGTCAATGGTACTAAACAAGTCATTACGTTTTATTTGTTATTACAATAAACTATTAATAACAAGAAGGAGTCGTTTGCTGAAATTTATTGAAATGCCGACAGTAATTACCTCAGTTTAAATTTAAGATAGTATATTTATTTCTAGTTATTCAATTCATAATTTAATAATCCTTTCTACTAAGTATTGTGTCCGGCGTGTTAGCGAATTTGTCACCTCATCGCCTTTATATTATAATTCTGCTTGTTCATTTGTTCACACGTGAATTAGTTTGTAAGAGAGAAGGTGAGGTGGATTGAGCGAGATGTGGAGTGAGAGTGACAGAGGGACGGAGAGTGAGAGAGAGGGGGATAGTGAGTGAGATAGCAGATAGCCACTTCCACTAACACGTTGTTACATAGTTAGTGAAAGTGAGAGATGAGAAAAAGAGACAACTGTTAACCACGTGAAGAGGGGAATAACATGGTAAAAAAAAATGTTTGTTAAAAAGGTAGAGAGAAAAAAAAGAGAGGAAGGGAGAAATGTAGAGTGTTTAGCAAAGGGAAATTTTAAAATCATTTAATATATTATTGTGACTGGGGATTTTAAAATCATATAATATACTATTGTGACTTAGCAAAAATAGCCGTAAATGTTTTGTTTTTTTTAAATTTGCAATAGAATTGAAACTAATCATGTAAATAAAAACATTGTGCATACTCTCTATATCGTTCTGTGTACATTAATTGTATATAATGTAAAGTAATTATGATAAAATATTGCGTAATAAGAAATATGCAATTATATATTGATCTTGCAGTTTCAACAGAATTAAATACTAACGAATGATATGTGTATTAAGTGTTGTATAGATTGTTACTGTATAATTTTCTGCCATTTATTGCACAGGCAACAAAAAGATTTAAATACAATAAAAATGTAAATCATCCTTCCTTTCTTAAAATAGCTCATCTTAATTTTTTTCGTTCCATGGAATTTTCGCGGGTCCCGCTATTAGTTTAATAATAACCTTAATAGCACTTCAATACAACAATAGGTAGTTCTACATTTGGCTTTACATGTGTTATAAGACGGTCTTTTGCCACTGTTGTATCTGTCTTTGTATGACGGCTGTCGCTCTGACGAATATTGCTATATTCTGAAGTCGTCGATAGAATGTTTCTATCTAGCACTGTACGGTCCCCAGTCGTACAGTGTTATTATCCTCAAAAGGTTGGATCGTTATAACGTCCACTCAGTATCACAGTATAATTACTATATCAATACAGACACGACTATCAATACAGTCTAATATGCACTCTCTCCATTCTGGCGGACGTCACCTTATTTATAGAGAACTCATTCCACTCGTCACGTGGGAGGGGCGTACCATTATTAGTAATTCCCTACAACAACATTACGTCATTGAAATTCTATGGGTTTCCCCTTGATTTCGAAGATAAATACATCCACTTAACTGTAAATTTGCGAAGATTCTGTTGAAGTTGGTTCAGGTGTCTTAATCTGAAATTATTCTTGAAATTGATCGGTTATTGCTATACAATACCTTCGGCTTATACGCCAGTAATATTAAAAACTAATGCTTTTGACTCCCGCCAAAAAAAATTCACTTCGGCCTATACGCCGATCGGCTTACATGCCGGCATATACGATATTTGAGAGGATTAGTAAAGTTCATTGATTAGCTATTATTCGTCGTGTTCATAAGACGGTTCCTTAAGCTCTGAGTTCAAATGCCCTCAAGATCGACTTTGCCTTTTATCTTTTCGGGGTCAATAAAATAACTATCAGTTGAGTACTAGAATCGATGTAATCGACTTCCTCTTCTCCACAAAATCGCTGGTCTTGTACGGAAACTGGAAAGAATTATTCGTCATGTTCCTGCAACTTCTTGCAGAAGGCAAATCAATTCTATAGATGTTTCCCCATTGTAGCATAGCAAGCGAGCTTGCTAATATACACACTATGAGAAATAAGTTAGAACGTATGTGTGTGTGTGTGTGTTTGTGAGAGAGAGAGAGAGAGAGAGAGAGAGAGAGAGAGAGAGAGAGAGAGAGGGAGAGAGAGAGAGAGAGGGAGAGAGAGAGAGAGATTGAAGACAGATTAAAGAAGTAATTTGAATAGTTTGACGTGACACCTCACACTGACGCTCCTACTACTATTACTACTCATTGACAACTCTCAGTTTTTCTACATCTCTTGTTTTTTCGTATGCCTATTGTATCCCGAAAAGAGTTCTCGGACCCAGGATTTTTTATTTATGCATTATTCTTGGTTGTATGTGGACCTCCCTACAAAATTTGGAAAAAGATTCATTAAGTGGCTACGTCGTTTGAAGACAAACATGCAAGTATGTATGTGTTATATATGCTATACATATATACATATACAGATATAGCTATATATGTATATGCTTATGCATATTTATATACTATGTGTGTGTGTATATATATGTGTGTGTGTCTGTCTGTGTGTGTGTGTGTGTGTGTGTGTGTGTGTGTGTATTTATATGCGTGTACATGTATGTGTGTGTGTGTATGTGTGTCGATGTAAATTAATCATTAAAATTCCTCATTTAAATATATCATCAAAAGCTACGCCGTTCCAAATACCATGGAAGACAAACACAAACTCACACACACATACATACATACATACATACATACATACATACATACATACATACATACATATGCGAACGTACGTACGTAGGCATGTATACTGAAAGGAAGAGCTAAAAAGGAAGATGGGAAATGTAGATGTATCTATTCTATGTTAAAAGGTATAGCTAGAAAGCATATAACGATGGAGAAAAGTGACTGCAGTGGCGGGAGGGATGACGTTGGAAAGATATATCAAGAAAAATTAACACTTATAGTTTATAGTCAAGAAACAAAGAGAGAAGATGTGCGAAACTGCATATATGATAAGATGTGTGGAGGTGGAACGTAATAGAGAAGTTGAGCAGTGGCGGATAATGAGTTAGTGGTGGTGAGGGGTCTATATACGGAAAGTAGATGATATATAGAAATATTGAAAGATTTAAGTTCCATCAACGAGAACGTAACAGACAGGACCACACTGATGCTTAGAGAAAGCTATATACTGTGTATGCACGTATGTATGTATGTATGTATGTATGTATGTATGTATGTATGTATGTATGTATGTATGTATGTATGTACCTGTGTGTGTGTGTGTGTGTGTGTGTGTGTGTGTG
>NC_068986.1:73207997-73211394 GCF_001194135.2 Octopus bimaculoides | reverse complement strand
CAGGAATGCTTCTGCGAAGATAGAAGAGAAATTAATTTCTTCTGGCTTTATTATTATTATTATTTTAATCTTTTTTTCTTTTCTTCTACTGACAAGAAATTATGTAGTTTGAGAGAGCTATTGTATTCTCTACATGTATAGACGTACATAAACGCTTTGAACTGACTGCAGGCTCTAGCAGTTGGGTGTTCTGGAAGATGATGAGCTAAAACAAGAACATATTAAGGACACACACACACACACACACACACACATACACACACACACACACACACACATACGCACACATACGCACACACAGACGCTCATTCACTCTCATATACATCTAACCACACGTACATAATAGTTAAAACCCACTTCTCAAACCATGTTAATGGATATACGTACTACCAAATAAAAGTCTATATGCAGTAAGTTAAACGTCATTCAAACTTGTCATTCAAAAGACAAAAATATAATGGTAACGAGACGAAAATAACAAGGGCGAACATGTGTAAAATCGTGTCTGAAAATCATAGAGGAAATGAAGTAATAAACCAAACCAAACTGACATAATTTAAAAAGTCATTATCACTGGATCAGAAAGCTGAAATACTGGTTTTCATCTTTACAGACATTACTGATCTATTGTTGAGTAAGAACATTTTTGTTACGTCTGCTGAGAGATTTAAGGATTGTCGTTTTCTCAATGTTTTTATTTATTTTTTTTTTAGCCATTTCTGTCTGCATAATCAGAATTTATCAATCTATGAAACCTTTTCGTGTACAAGCTTTGTTTTGTTATATATATATGTGTGTGTGTGTGTGTGTGTGTGTGTGTGCGTGTGTGTGTGTGTGTATGTATGTATGTATGTATGTATGTATGTATGCATGTATGTATGTATGTATGTATGTAACTGGATAAAAATAATGCAGATTTTGAAGCTTTCGCTGACTATTAGTACCCAGGAATGTAGCTAGGAGGGGCAATGGGGTTGGCACTTTTGGATCTACTATATAAGCCTGTATAGGCTTGGGGCCCGGAGGAGGCGCTCGATGGCTGCCCCGAGTGATATACTCCAGTTACACCACTGTTAGTGTCACACGTTCATATCTCTTTTCTTAAATCAAGGCTGAGCCTGTGGATCTTTTGCCTCTGTATCGCAGCTAAACAGAAATCATTGTCTCTTTTTAAAATGCTTTACTACATCCAAGTAACCTGGAAACGGGATATCTAGATTTACAAAAATTAATTACAGGAATTGCAATTAAAATGTTATTAAAAATGAATTTAATTCATCGATCCAGAAGATAATGATCTTTTTGAATAAACATGAAACAGTAAATTTGCTGAAAATAGCAAAATACAATTAATTTTTATAAGAAGCTGAGCATAATAGAATGTTTATCATACATTTGCATACTTGAGCCATCAAAGATTGTAGTGGTATGCCCCGGCAACCAGTCATTTCAAATTGGTGCAAAAGTTTTCGGTTTTCGATATCACATTAAAGGTAAGGGCCTAAATTACAACTTCATCCCAAGTGAACACTCTAAGCCCAAAGCGAAAGAGGGCCTAAACGAGGGAGCCAGCTTTAAGCTAGCGTCTATAGAATAAGGAGAACAGATGGGATACCTCTCAGCAGTGCCTTTGGTGGTAGAAGTGATCAAGGATCTATGATGTTTCTTAGTTACCCCTGGGCGGTACTTCTCCGTATTGGGAAAATTTTGACGTGTTCATGTAAATCCTCACCGCCCTGTGTCTTTGTATTTATTGTCCTAAATGTTTCTTTGCAATCTTTGTGGCCGATGGAGAAAGTTTCGTCGTCGTCTTACACGCATCAAGAAAATCGGAAGAAATGTTAATTATTGGTTAGATAAAAGTTCTGCTTGGGTAACGACTAGGGAAATATTATATGTAGCTTTAAGCCAGAAGTACTTCTGTAGCTTTAAGTAATCAATGGAATTTGATGAAGCCACATGCTACATTAAATATTGGTTTTTATCTTTTATTCTAGGAAAGAAGGAAACGTGATGTTCATGCATTTTCTTTAAGTGACGTCTATGTGCATAAGTTAAATGAAATGGCATCGAAATCGTGCCATCGATTTCTTTATAAAAGATTTGATACAATAACCATTCAAAAGGTTAAAGAGAATCAAAGAAAAAAGTCACGGAACAAAAGTCAGGGGAAGAAGTCACAGGAAAAAGGTCACAGAAAAAAGTCACAGAAATAAGTCACCGAAGGGTTCATCGGAGCTACGTGCAGCTGCGCGGGCGCCTTCATAACTGTGTGTTGCTCGACTGTAGCAGAGTTTCTTTGTAGTGTCGGCTGTAGTATTCGTCTTACGATACTATGTAAGGTGTTTACAATCTGTACATTTCGTGTGTTGTCTATAAATGATCGGGGTCTATTCCATCTCAATCACAGATTTCTTAATTATTATTTTTTTTTTAACTAAACAGTTTGAAACTTCGAGTACAGGTAGAATTTCTCACGTAGAACACGGTTTACTTGGAACGTTTTTGATAAAATTTCGTATTTTAGAAGTTATTTCGTGTTGAAGTTGTCGTATTTGGGTAATTTCAACCAATCAACGACGTGTATTCGGTTGATGTAAGCTACTGCTGTTTGCGATAATAATCGAAGAGGAACAACTTCCGGGTCATCTCTACTAAATGTCACCTCTCTGTTCTATTCCTACGGCGAGTGAAGACGATGTCAACTTTATCCTTTCTTCCTTTCTTGTCAGTACCATCCATTCCTTACTCTTTCCCGCCATTCACTATCAACTAGCAACCAGCGAACCAACTTGTCACTGCTACTACAATTATCGTATTCTCCGGTGTATATGCCGCTATTTGTTTTGTTTTACCTTCATGATTTGATAAAGTTTATTTTTTATCTAATAAAGACTTTTATATTGACGAAATGTGTTTGTTGTTGATTATAGTAAGATAAAATCATGACAATAACAATACATCTCATAGTTGTAAAATAAAGCATTTTGTAACTACATATACGTCAACAAAAAAGAAAGCTAGCTGCTGACTCGTTATTCTATGGTGTTGATTATTCGGACAGAGTGGTGACATTTAGTAGAGATGCCCCTGAAGTTGTTCCTCTTCGATTACTATCGCAAACAGCAGTAGCTTTCTTCAACTGAATACACGTCGTTGATTGGTTGAAATTACCCAAATACGACAACTTTAATATGAAATAACTTCTAAAATACGAAATTTTGTCAAAAACGTTCAGAGTAAAACCGTGTTATATGTGAGAAATTCTACCAGTATTCGAAGTTTCAAACTGTTTAGTTTTAAAAAAAATTAATTAAAAAATCTGCGATTGAGATGGAATAGATCCAATGATCGGCTTAGATTTCTTGTTTCATTGTTTTACTTTATTCGTTTGTTC
>NC_068986.1:73198648-73207463 GCF_001194135.2 Octopus bimaculoides | reverse complement strand
AATAGCAGGACATAACAACACATGTCTTTCGACTAAGGACGAATTAAATTAAGCTGGCGTGTGTGGAAATAAAGCCTTACGGCAGGGATACATGATTTTACAGGCACAGGGAGGAATATCGATGTTGCACGCACAACGGCCGGCCAAGAAAGAAAGATCAAGCTTGGCCGAAAGACGGAAGAGAAGAGAGAGAGGTAGAGGCAGAGGGACAAAAGAATTAAGGAGGGGCAAGAAAAAATGACAGGGACACAGTGAAGTGAAAAGTTGAGGGAAAGTGAGCAAGAAGAGCAGGCAAGGAAATGTGAGAGAGGGGGAACGAAAGAACGAAGAGTGGAATGAACGAATAAGAGGGAAAGGGCTGAGAGACAGAAATAGAGTCGTACATGATTTAGAAAAATGTATACTTACATACGACACGTTTCTTTCAGTTTCTATCTACCAAATCAACTCACAAGGCTTTGGTTGGCCCGAGGCTGTAGTAGGTGACACTTGCCCAAGGTACCACGCAATGGGACTGAACCCACAAGCATGTGGTTTGGAAGCAAGCTTCTTACCACACAACCACTTTGTTTAAGAAATTAAATAAAAGGTTTCTTTCTTTTTTCACATTTGTGTAATTCATCAAATATAACTTGTGTGCAAGTCATGTATTGTCACTTAATAAGTGATTTAAAACAGCTTTGTTTTATTATAGTATTTGAATAAAATATGACCTATTATAGTGACTTTTCCAAGCTGAAATTGTGACATTTTTTTCAGTGACTTTTTTCCGGACACCGTTAAAGATGTGTGGTGGGGTGAGATGTATGTGGTAACAGTATTGGATAGTAAAGTTTATTTACCAACATAACATGACAGTCCTGATTAGGACTATGTTACTACTTTTTAACCCCAGGAAAAGATAGTCCTAATCAGGACTGCCATGTTATGTTGGCAAATAAATTTTACTAGCCAGCACTGTTACTGTATAGATCTTAATCAGAGATTTAAAACTAGTTGTTTTTCTCCTTACGAGATCAGCGACTGAGAATCGCTTTGAAAAGTATATACTGTGAGTAAGGTCGGCTAGCTACTGTCTCTCGCCAGGCGATTGTCCAGCACCAAGGAAGAGATATAACCCAGAAACCATTGGTCTGCTGGTACTGCCAACGACTAGATGGGAGCAGCGAGCCCCCTTGCTAATAGTATGTCTAGGACACAGATCGTGTGTCGATAAACCAGATGGAAAAGATGTTTTCCTGGGGTTAAAAAGTAGTAACATAGTCCCAAGTCAGGACTGCCACGTTATATATATATATATATATATATATATATATATATATATATATATGGAGAGAGAGAGAGAGAGAGCACTGAATCTAGTTTTCCAAATGTATTCTCTCGCTCAATTTGGTTTTCTAACCAAATGTTCTTATGTAGCAAGATTTGAAATAAATTTCATCATAAGCTTCAACACGCAACAGTAAAGTATTCGGTCGAGTGAAGTTTATACTAAATTTTCTTGGGGTTAAAAGGTTGAGTGTCATTTCTTTCCACGAATATGATACCAATGTATCACAGGTGCCAGCTAGCAATATACTACTGTAATCTATCCAAACAACTGTACCGTGTCCTCGAAATGTCTGGCCTTATTTTATTATTCATGTAATACATCACCGCCACTATCATCGACGTCGTTGTTGTTGCGTGTCATTTCCTCAAGTGATGGGCTTTAGATTCCAATTGTACAACATTCCTAAGCGATAATTCTGTTGATTCTCTCTATAGGTTTCTATTTAACCGTAGATGGCCAGATATTTTTCTTTCATTTGGGGAAGGAGCTGTATTTATTTTCTCTGCTAGAAATAAAATAATCAGACAAAACAATTTCTGAAAAGCAATTTTATACATGTGTGAACTGTATATAAAATAACTGTCTGTATATGGAATATGAGAGATATTACTTTGAACAAACTCCGAAGTTAATATACTACATATTGAATCTGCTATAGCTGTGTGCTTACAAAAGAAACTAAAGTAGAAAACGTATTATTATGCAGATATTATAAATTTTCATTAAATAAAAACATCAAAATTTATTATATTCAAATTAACTGTTGAAAATGTACGCCTGCTTCCAGACAAGATTGCTGACCGGCATGCTTTTGACACCTAAATTAATTGTCAAGTGGTGAAAAGAAAAGATTACATAGTCACAACTGGAATGCCTTTGATACGTCACTTCAGTATGGCTGACTGAGACAGAAAATAACGACAACAAACATCACTGCTACACATTAAGAACCAACAATAGAGCTTCTACAAGGCCACTCAGCTAAAAATAGCAGCCAACTTTTCTCTCCAGAAAGACTGATAGAGTAATATTGTTTAAACACTGGCAGAAACGTTAGCACGCCGGGCGAAATGCTTAGCGGTATTTCGACTGCCTCTACGTTCTGAGTTCAAATTCCGCCGAGGTCGACTTTGCCTTTCATCCTTTCAGGGTCGATAAATTAAGTACCAGTCACGCACTGGGGTCGATGTAAACGACTTAATCCCTTTATCTGTCATTGTTTGTCTCCTCTATGTTTAGCCCCTTGTGGGCAATAAAGAAATAAGAAACGTTAACACGCCGGGCGAAATGCCTAGCGGTATTTCGTCTGCCGCTACGCTCTGAGTTCAAATTCCGCCGAGGTCGACTTTGCTCTTTCATCCTTTCGGGGTCGATTAAATAAGTACCAGTCACGCCCTGGGGTCGAATTCAGTATCATTTTCTTTGCAAAACTCGACAAACAGACGAAAGTTGAGTGCGTTCTCTTTGATGAAGTTCACCGCTGTAATCATGTAATTCAGAACATTTTTTCAGCTTCCGTCTGTTTGTCGAGTTTTGCAAAGAAAATGATACTGAATTCGAAATGCTTCTGTTTCACTCACAAGTGAGATGGCTTTCGAGAGAAAAAACAATAAAGAGGGTCTTCTTTCTATGAAAAGAAGTCCATGATTTTTTACGAGATGCCAAGCCTAATTTGCAAGCCAACTTCTCCGATGTTCATTTTCTGATCTGCTTGGCAGTTTTGGTGGACAAATTCGAGTTAGTGAATGCCATCAATTTTTCACTGCAAGGGAAAGATATAACCATGCTCCATTCTCATGAAAAACCAACAGCTTTCAAAATGAAGCTTGAACTGGATAGAAAGAACTTTGCATCATTTCCTATACTAAACATGTTTATTGATGAAAACGCGCTTCAAGTTGATGATGATGATATCGTTGAACTTATGAAACAACACGTGTCAATACCTGGCAGAGAAATATCTTTTTATTTTCCTGATCTTCAAGACTTCGACAAATACTGCCGTTTTATCAGGGACCCTTTTGTACTCTCTGTTAACGATCTGCCTACAGAAAACAATTTAATTCAAGAGCAGTTCATTGATTTGGTCGATAATGGAGGTGCAAATTTTTTTTCCGTGAAATGTACTGTTCTGACTTTGGGATTGAAATGGCACGGTCATATCCTGATGTCGCAAAGATGGCTCTTAAAGTACTGATGCCATTTCCATCCACCTATGAGTGTGAGGCCGCGTTTTCCACCCTCCTTGCCATCAAAACGAAGTCACGAAATCGACTGGATGTCGCACCAAAAATGAGGGTTTCCCTCTCGAAAACAGAGCCGAAAATAGAAGAGCTGGATACTGCAAAACAGGTACATCTATCACACTGAACTTTGCTATAGATAGATGTTCTGCTTTTGTGAATAAATAATTTCTTATATAGTTTTTTTTTATGTCATGTTATGTATCAGGGATTCAGGAAAAGGAGGATTAAGGTGAGGAGGAGAAGACGGTGTTTTTACTAAAATCGTGGTTTCCGTGCATACTAGTGGCCAACTGGCAGAAACTTCTGTATATTTGGGGATGCTATTACAATTCTTCTGCTAAAAATAGCTAAATTTGTTGAAAGGCACCTCATAGACATCAATGTGAGGAATGACTTGCCAATGGGAAGGAAGAGCACCCCAGAACATGGCGAAAGGGGAAGGTGATGCCAAAGGCTCGAGAACCACTGTAATTTTCGGTGTATGACCTGCGGTTTCTTTCTTCTATATGGGCATTAATAGGTCTTACGCAGTTGTTAATACAGGATGCTCGGGATATTTTCGGACTGTTTTCGTTTCTCATTTGTTTTGTAACCAATTGATCAGTTGATTGCCCATATTTTCATGTGCATTTATTGTACTCAAATGGACTATTGCGTAGATTAAGTTGTCGTTTTCGGGGTTGCGGGTTTATGAGCAGTGCGGTTCATAGTCTGGAAAATATGAATGTATGTCATTTTTTATTCTGCATTTTATAGGGGACCGCGAATCATCGAAAAAAATTGTAAGGGGACCCGCACGTAAAACTTTTTGAAAAGTTTGAGAACCACTGGTTTAGATAGTCGTTGTTGATGAGAGTTTTTCAAGGTCGGAGTGCAAATCTTACTTCAAAGAAAACGTTGAGTCTATTCTTTGATATGCCGGTCTCCACACAGCACGTTTTCAAAGTAGTTAAAAAATTTTTCAAACTCTGGCACCTGGACGGCAATTTTGAGAGGAGGGAAAGTCGATTACATCGACATCAGTGCTAAACTAGTACTAATTTTATCGGCCTTTTAGGGATGAAAAAACTCAGAACGTAGAGAGCTGGAAAATATCGATATGCATTTAGTAGGGCGCGGTACCGATCCTGTTAGCTCGCCGCCTTAACTGTAGCTATAAAGTAATTGTAAACTTACAACGGGAACTTACATTTCCGAAGTCAGTTGCTGCTTATAATCATTTCTTAATTAGGTACATGGTCATAATTTCTTTAACGATGGCTTGGATAACACTACGTGATATTAATACCATTCTTGAAGATAATAGCGAAAAGTGACAAAAATTGAGTGCCTTCTGGAATCCAGTCGGCTCTAGGCCTTAATCCTTGCTTTATCACTCGTAATTATGTGACTGCACGTAGTGCCCACATGTATATGTATGTGTATATATATGGATGCATGCATCTATATGTTTTAATCACTAGTTTTGTTATTTGCTTGAAGCAGCCACATCTCTGCCTAGTGACAAGGTTGTAAAGATGAGACAACAAACGAGTCTTATTCACCCTGTCTTGTTTATACAACCATTTGAATTATCGTAAGAGTCAAGTAAGTCCTTTTGGACATTACTGTCCTGAATCTTAGCGTCTAAGTGGCCGAAATCACAACATCATCCCCACGCCCACCCCACCTCACTCCTAAATGGGACGCGAGACGTCACAGGATTACTCATCTACTGCTGCGTGTACTGGAGCAACGTGAAATGTAGTGTTTTGCTCAAGAACACAGCATGCCGCCCGGTCTGGGAATCGCAACCATGTTCCTGAGTACAACACTCGAATTATCAGATCACACGCCTTCGCACTTTAAATTATAACATCTTGTAGACTTTAGTGTATTCCACATATGAGAATCTTCTCAGCGTATAAATTATGGTGTTTGTTTTATGTAGGCTGATATATACTTTGTTGCTCCCATAACAATGATTTCAAACATTAGAACAAGACCATGAGGATGAAACAGTATCGGCCTGGGATACATGAAAAACAAAGTTAACCTTGGCGGGATTTGAGCTCGGAGGTAAAGAAATAGACGGAATTAAATGCCAGACAACTTTCCATTTGTCATTCTGTCGATTCTGTCAACAATCGTTGTTACCCCGATAATGATTAATATAAACCTAAACGGTGGAGGCGCAATGGTCCAGTGGTTAGGGCAGCGGACTCGCGGTCATAGGATCGCGGTTTCGATTCCCAGACCGGGCGTTGTGAGTGTTTATTGAGCGAAAACACCTAAAAGCTCCACGAGGCTCCGGCGGGGGATGGTGGCCAACCCTGCTGTACTCTTCCACCACAACTTTCTCTCACTCTTTCTTCCTGTTTCTATTGTACCTGTATTTCAAAGGGCCAGCCTTGTCACACTGTGTCACGTTGAATATCCCCCGAGAACAACGTTAAGAGTACACGTGTCTGTGGAATGCTCAGCCGCTTGCACGTTAATTTCACGAGCAGGCTGTTCCGTTGATTGGATCAACTGGAGCCCTCGACGTCGTAAGCGACGGAGTGCCAACAACAAAACCTGTAATAGATTTGTGAACTCGCTGGCAGTGATCCTCATATATTCTTCACCATCTCGTGAATGACTACTGAATTCCATTGCAGAGCATTATATATATTTAGGGATCCCACTTGATGTAATTTATTGTCCTTGATTCCACCAATATTCTCTTGATCCATTGGTCTCAATACATTCATATTTTGGGGGGTATTTTTCTATCCTTCACTTGTTTCAATCACTGTACTGTGACCATGCTGGAGCACCACCATGAAGGGTTTAGTCGAAAAAAATCGGTCTCATTACTTATTTTATTTCTAAGTCTGGTTCCCTTTTTCCGAACATCTAAGTTACAGGGATGTAAACAAGCCAACACCGGTTGTCAAGTAGTAAGGAGGACAAACACAACACACATATATCACATGTGTGTGTGCGTGTGTATGCGTGTGTGTGTGTGTGTGTGTGTGTGTGTGTGTGTGTGTGTGTGTGTGTGTGTGTGTGTGTACTTCGGGTTTCCACACACTATCAGTCCACCAAATTCAGTTGCCCAACTAAATCTGAAACCACGTGGTTGCAAAGACAGTTTCTTGACCACATACAGCCATGTTATTCTTTCTTTCTTGTTTTATTCTATAGTGCATTAATTACCACATCACAGAGAAGCCAGTACGTCGAGGACATTCTCTCAAAGCTGGAAATGATCTGGTAAAATTTCTTAAGTTTTGATTTTGCATAATCGATATTTATTACCAGTTGAAAGTTTTTGTCTTATTCATAAAAAGTATGTGGTGGGATATCTTGTTCTTGAATCTAATGTAAAATATTTGTTCCAAATTTTGGTACAAGGCCAACGAGTTCGTTGGAAGGGCGTAAGTCGATTACATCGACCCCAGTCCTCAACTGATATCTATTTTATCGACCACGAAAGGATAAAAGGCAAAGTCGACCTTGGTGGTATTTGAACTCAGAAGAAAAGACAGACGAAATGCTTCTAAGCCTGCTAATGATTCTGCCAGCTTGACACCTTGTTTAATATAAAATGCTGAGGTAAAATATAAACTTCAGGATGAAATATTCTAAATATACAATTCTTGCAGGTAAGAACAAAGCTTCTAAAATGGATTGGGAATTTCGAAGTAATATTTTGGTCCAACGGTTGAACGTATTTCATGAATACAGAAGATGAGTTCTACGGGCAGCTTTGATTTTTTCTCTCCAAAAGGTATTTTAATCTAATATTTACATTCTATTATTTGTAAGTTTTCCAAGGCAGTGAACCAATAGAATATTTAGAGAGTCGGACGAAATGCTTAGTAGCATTTGTTCCGGCTCTTTACGTTCTGAGTTCAAATCCCGCCGAAGTCAACTTTGGTAGAAAAAAAAGAGCTTGATTTATTCTTCCTTTATTCTGTGGGGTTTTTTTTTTTCAACAACCATTGAACAATTTTCTTTCTGAATAGGCTTTTTCCTTCTTTCTATTTTATTGTTATGTTATCTTTTATTTTTTATCGTTTACTTGCTTCGTGGACTGCGGCCATGCTGAAGCACTACCTTGAAGAGTTTTAGTTGAACAAATCATCCCGGTACTTAGTTTAAGTTTGTCACTTATTCTATCGGTCTTTTTAGCTGAACAGCTAGATTACGGGGGTACAAAAAACCAGCACCGGTTATCAAGCGGTGAGGGGGGGGGAGATACACAAAGACACACACACACACACATACATAAACATACACACATACATACATACATACATACATACATACATACATACATACATACATAAGTACACACACACACACACAGCGGGCTTCCAAGTTCACTCACAAGGCTTTGGCGGCGGGCGCTATAGTAGAATACTCTTGCCCAAGGTGCCACGCAGTGACACTGAGCCCAGAAACGGGGTTGGGAGGCAAACTTCTTACCGTAAGCTACGTGGTAGATGTAGAATTTTATAATGTTCGTAGGTGAGAGACATGTAACAACGTTTACCACGGACTCTTCTGAAGTTCGTTATCCATCGTTACGATATTATCATCGTTTTATGTTTGTAAACATAAACCAGATACCCCTTAAGCTTTTTGCTCTCCAGAAGATGTTATTTCAGGATTTCAGTTCGGGCCTCGTATTGTATTACAACATTTTAAGGTCCCGTTCTCCCTACTTGCGTGGAAAGAATGCTCTCTCTACATCTCCATTGATGTTTAAGTTTTCTGTAATGATCAGCAGTTTCTGGGTTTTGCTGGTATGTATTTTGCATGCATATACGTATGCATGTATACATGTGTGTATACATGTATGTATTCATGTATCTATGTAGGTAAACAGGTAGTTAGATATGTATGTGGGTAGATAGGTATTTGTGTATGTATGTACGTATGTAGATAAGTGTATGTAGGTATACAGATATCTATGTATGCAGGTGTGTATGCATGTACGTAAGGAGGTATGTATGTATGTATGTAGGTAGGTGGGTAGGTAGGTAGGTAGGTAGGTAGGTAGGTAGGTAGGCAGGCAGGTAGGTAGGTTTGAAGATAGGCGTCTATATATTTATGTAGCTATGCAGGTATGTATATGTGTGTGTGTGTGTGTGTGTGTGTGTAGGTAGGTATGTATATCAGAGGATAGGTGAGTAGGAAAGCACGCAGGTACATAGGTAGGTATTTAGGTATGCATGTATCTTTGATTGGATGTTTGCAGGTATAT
>NC_068986.1:73191162-73192226 GCF_001194135.2 Octopus bimaculoides | reverse complement strand
TAGATAGACAGACATACAGACAGACAGACAGACAGACAGACAGATAGATAGATAGATAGATAGACAGGCAGACAGACAGGCAGACAGATAGATAGATAGATAGATAGATAGATAGATAGATAGACAGACATACAGACAGACAGACAGACAGACAGATAGATAGATAGATAGATAGATAGATAGATAGATAGATAGATAGACAGACAGACAGACAGACAGACAGTAGGTCAAACAGACAGACAGACAGTCAGTCAAACAGACAGACAGACTGACAGACAGACAGACAGACAGACAGACAGACAGACAGACAGATAGATAGATAGATAGATAGATAGATAGATAGATAGATAGAGATGCATATACACATATTCGCATGCATGTATACATACTCCATATGCGTGTGCGTGTGCGTGTATATGTGTGCGTAATTGTACAACATGTAATGTCTGATTTAGTAATGTTAAGAAATAATTTAAAGTGATGAAGCAGTAACGATAAGAAATCCGCCCTTACGCTTTCACGCACCGCGCGCACCACACACACCTACGCGTAAAGTGAGCGACGAAAAGTACCTTGTTTTTGACAGACAGTAAGCCATTTCATGAAATGACGAATTGTATTATATGTATGTATGTATGTGTGCATGTATGTGTGTGTGTATGTGTATGTATGTATGTATGTGTGTGTGTGTGCATGTATGTGTGTGTGTGTGCATGTATGTGTGTGTGTGTGCATGTATGTGTGCGTGTATGTATGTAATGTATGCATGTATAATTTTCAATTTCATAAACTCAAGTTATGTTGTACTGGGGAGCCCGTAAGAAGTACGAAATGGTGCTATCTACAACTACAGGAACATCTAAAAGGAAGAGGAAAAAAAAGAAAAATTATTATGTGGAAATATATAACACCTTTAATAATAATAATAATAATAATAATAATAATAATAATAATAATAATAATAAAATTTATGAACCATGTAGCGGTTCTCTCCTTAAAGGGGATCTTCACCCTCTCTTTTATCTCTCAGTAAACTCTATCTCTCTCTCTCTCTCTCTCTCTCT
>NC_068986.1:73188491-73190407 GCF_001194135.2 Octopus bimaculoides | reverse complement strand
AAGAAAAAAGCAAATAAAACGAAGAAAAAAAAAGAAAATGAAAAAAGCAAATAAAACGAAGCTATGGCTTAATCAGCCAAAAGAGTAAATATAAACAACTGAATACTTGTCAGTGATTGGTTGAAATTATCGAAATAAGACAATTTTTTACATGAAATAAATTCGAATACAAAAATATTTTTCTGTGCTATAACACAAAATAGATAAGTATACGAAGTTTGAAAGTCTTTCGGTACCAAAAACACTACGTAAAACATTAATGAAAAATGTGGCCCCCGTTTTAAAATAGATCCCGACTACTTCCTAAGACCATATTGGCTGGGTAGTCACAAACGAAAGAGTCAAGTAAGTACAAATGCCAGAAAGCAAGACGCTATGCGAGGAAACGTTTGTGAGGTTGGTTAGTCATCTATCAGGAATAACGTTATTTTTCGGAAAATAATGTGTTTAACTAATAAATGCATATCGAAAAAACACCATCTCTTAAATATAGATGTGTGTATCTGTGTGTGTGTGTGTGTGTGCGTATGAATGCGTGTGTGTGTATGTATGTATGTATATGTGTATATACACACACATATATACACACGTATGTACAGGTGTATTAACACTATACGTATATTGAACATGTAACATGCACAACTGCAGATATTAGTAAATATATATATTGAAACACACACACACACACACACACACACACACATACACACACACACACACACACACGCTCAATCGCACACAAATGGCAGCGTGTTATAGTCTAGCTTAATAATGTGTCTTTTATTCTGTTAATGCACATCCTCACTTTTTGCCATATTTTATAACCGGATGCATTTCCGGATACCAGCCTTACAGTAATGCTATACAGTGAGATGAGAAAGATGCTTCTATTAGTTTGCATCACTAACCACTTTATTGTTATTATATTTTAGTTTCACAGCAAGCAGGGTGGCCAAATCTATCATGTATCGTAATGTCGGTGAAAGACTGCTTTATACCTACCAACACCAAACCACTTATTAAAACAACTTATTAACCTAAATGAAGATAGATCGCCACCCAGTCACTAAAATGGGGGAGTGATTTGTATTTTGAGTTTATCACTTAAGTCTGGTTAATTAATTCATTAATCCAATGATACATGCCGGAAGTTTTGATGTATTAGGTATGATTTAGAGTGGAAACTATTTCAGTTCATTCGCAATTCTAATTACGGTGGAAAAGACATGAATATCACAACGTGTCTTCTCCTAAGAATGTGAGGCCTTATACCTTGTTAAATACCTACTCCTGTACTAGTCTTATACCAAGTATCTATGTCCTGTGCTTTGTCATCTGCTCACTAGTATACCTTTTCAAGTACTTAATCCCTGATTCTAGCACCTTTATCTTTTCATGTATCCTGTCCTGTATCTAGCTACGTACCTTGTTTCTGTTCCTAGTGCCTCTATATATTCATGTATTTTGTCATGTGTCCAGTCAAAAGCATCAACTATCAAGATAAATCTGAAATTGGCACAAGGTCATTCATTTTAGAGGAAGAGTAACTGTGGAGCAATATGCTCCACTTATTTTGTCGATGCTTGTGGAATTTGGTCTCAGATGCAAAGGAGGGTAATAGCACGCCAGATATTTAATCCAACGCTCTAATAATTCTACCACGACACGACGATCTGGTTAGTTATTATAAACAAATCAGAATTCCTATTTCCTTACATAAACAATAAAAAATATTTGACCCAATATGATCAAAATATGAACGAACGAGGTTCGACCTCACTGCGTGGAACCTGGAGCAAGTGTCTTCTACTGTAATCTTCATTTGGCCAATACCTTGTGAATGGAATTTGGTAGATGAAAATTGTGCAGAAGCCTATCTTATATATATATATATATATATATATATATATATATAT
>NC_068986.1:73175146-73187459 GCF_001194135.2 Octopus bimaculoides | reverse complement strand
ACACATACAGGGTGTACCAGAAGTTGCACACCATTCTGTTTTTTTTTTAATACACCTTTATTGATTTTCAAAGATACTTTATTGAAATTAATCATAACAAATGTTCATATTGAACACCCTCTACCATAAAACATGCATCAATTCTCTTTATGAAACTGTCTTTCTCACTTCTGAGGGATCTCTTGGCACTCAGTTGTTATTGCATCCTTCAAATTTATCAAGAGTGTGTAGACGGTTCTGGTACACAACGGGTTTGGGATGTCCCCAAAGGAAATAGTCAAGAGGTGTAAGATCTGGGGATTGAGGTGGCCATTCCACGGAACCTCTCCGTCCAATCCATCTGTTAGTAAAGGTCTGGCTTGAGTAGTTACGCATGCAATTAGCAAAATGTGCTGGAGCTCCATTCTGCTGAAAAAAGTAGTTCTTTCGTCGAATTATGGGAACATCCTCAAGGTAGTCAAACAAGATCTACAGGAGCTCTAAATAGGTTTCACCGGTGATATTATCGTTCAAAAAGTAAGGACCAATGATTTCCTCCTTCCAGATTCCAGCCTAAACCATGATTCTCGGGTTGTTCTGATGGTGTCCCTCCTCATTCCAATGTGGATCATTATCTGACCAATAACGCATATTGTGCTGCTTTACTTGACCATTCAAATGGAAAATGGCTTCATCACTGAAGAATATTGAAGAATTCCTATGAGCGCGAATCCATTCACAGAATCCCAATCGTCTATCTTTGTCATCATCATGAAGAGCTTGCACAAGATGCACTTTGTACGGATGAAATTTGTGAGTTTTGCGTATACGATGCACTGATGATTTGCTACCGTTTAGCTCCTGGCTTACTCTTCTGACTGATTTCACAGGACTACTAACAACTTTCGCCAAAACAATAGTGGATGTTTCTTCATCAGTTACGCTCTATGGCCGCCCATATCTCTTACGGTCAGCAACTGAGCCAGTTTCTTGGAAACGTTTGATTAAACAGCAGACAGTAGTATGGCTCAATGGTTCTCACTCAGAGTGTTTACGGTTGAATTTTTCAGCTACTGAGTGGTGTGTTACTCCATCTCTTCCAAACATGAAAACAATTTAAGCTATTTTTTCTACTCTTAGTTTATTAACCATAATTCAATCTGAAAGATTGGAAAGATAGAAAATAAATTGATAGAAAGTAAATTGAATAAAATAAAATAAATTATTTAAAAAAATTGCACCAATTATTTTAAATGAAAATCAGAATGGTGCGCGACTTCTGGGACACCCTGTACATATATGGGTCTGGATCAAAGGTTGAACAAGAAAAAACTGAACATGAGAAGGCTGAATTTCAAATGACCTAAAACTCAGAATACCAAAAGCTTGAAAAACTGAATATTTAAAAGACAGAAAATTGAAATATTTTAAAGAAAATATGAAAAATGACTTTAAAAACATTTATTTACACTTTTCAAAGCAGTTTATTTGAGAAACATATAACAGATTTACATAATAATAAACATTCTGGGGGCAAATATGAAGAAAACTAAGCTAGATAAAGTTTTAAGACTGAGTTTATTTCAGAAATATAGCGGTGAAAAAATTTCACAAATTCATACAAGGAAGGAAATTCAGTTTGCCGACATATCACCACCCATTGTTGTCAATATCCCCACACATACAACCAACCGATTGCAGCGCTGGGGGCGATCCTGCTAAATTATGACTTTAAGATGGAATTTCTACCATCGAAAAAACTGGGACATGCAGATGGGCTGTCAAGATTGATACCTAAATACAATGAACCGTTAGAGGACACAGTAAAAGCAGCATTAAAAGCTGAATAAAAAATACTCTGCAACGTAGTACGCGAACTACCTGTCACTTTAGAGGAAATAAAAATTAAAACAGAGAAGGATGTGTTCATAATAAAAATGAAAAAAATAGTGAAGTCAGAAACAAATACAAAAACTTCTGTAGCCGAGCGTAACAGTTTCAAAATGTTATTCGATATGTGACGACGTACTTATGTTCGCTCAGAGGGTCGTAATACCCGTTTCTTTGCAAAATCGTATGCTAAAACAATTCCACATGGGACATCCAGGAATCGCGGGAGAAAGCCTGCAGAGGTTGTACCCTGGCAGCAAAAGCACCACCTATAAAAATTTAGCCTTGGCTCAAGACTGACATACCTTGGTCCAGACTACACATAGACTTCGCAAGACCGTTAAATGGAGAGTATTATCTAATTGCTGTGGATAGTTACACGAAATGGCCGGAAATATGTAAATGTAGGAAGCCAACCTCCAAAGTAACAATGGAATTTCTGGACGAACGTTTTACGCGATATGGCGTCCCAGACTATAGCGTCTGATAACGGAACACAGTTCACGTCGAAGGAATTTAAAACCTTTTTCAAAATGCATGCAATAGAGCATATTACTACTCCACCATACCACCCGAGATCGAATGGACTAGCGGAACGTTTTGTAGACACGTTTAAGAGGGCGCTGAAAAAATCTAGGTAAGAGCTGCTAGCTGATACTGCATTGACGCAATTCTTAAGTGTCTACCGAATAACACTTAATCCCAACACCACTTCAGGTATGTCGCTGGCTGTACTAATATTCCCCAGGAAAGTCAGGTCAGTGTTTGACAAATTATTACCAGGAAGAAAAGAAAAACTGGAGAGAAACACCGAAAATAAGATAAAATACTTCAAAATCGGTGACAAGGTGTTTTAAAAAAAAAAAACATTTACAGAAATAGAAGGGAAAGTTGAGAAGAAGGTATAAGTAAACGTTTAGGAAAAATAACGTACATGGTAAAAGGTGGGAACTCAAAAGACATTTAAACCAACTGAAAAGAAGGTTTACGGAAGAAAGAATAAAACATGAAGAACCAATGGAATTTCTTTATGACATTTTTATACCTCAAGGAATAAACGAACCAACGAGTACAGCGACTAGGAAAAGAAAACAAACAGAACTTTTTCAAGTAGAACCAAAACGTAAAAAAATATCCCAATTTCTTCCCGGAGAATTAAGTAAAAAAGGGAGGGTGGGAAGGTGGTAATAAATATGTAATAAATAAAAGAAAAATATTGACTTCCCAGAAAAGTCAAGCTCAAAATGGGGAGACGTTGTGGTGAAATCCTATGAGATAGCAAGTGAACTGTCCTAAACCTTACAAAGGCGCATGCATACTGACAGTGCAACGTATAGTGTGGTGTGTGCAGTCGCATTTGCGAAGGCAATCGTAGAAATCGTTGAGAAGAGATATAAGTTTGTTACATGTTTGTTACTGATTAAGTTTATGTAGTGTTATAACATTGTTACAGTGTAGTCTATATCCAACCTCAAGGATATGAATTATTTTGACGTAGCATAATATAAAATAAATATATTACTGTGTTTTTCAAATAAACTTCCCTTTAAAACCATAAATAAATATCATTTAGGACAATTTTTATTTTCAAATTTTTTGTTGTCCATGAAAAACGAAAATAATAAGGGCATGGAAAGAAAAGATGAATGTAGGAAGGTAAATATTAAAAAAAAAAAGTAGGCGAATGATAGGAGGAAAGTTGGAAAAAAGAAAGAGAAAAGAAAGTCTGAGGTGAAATAATACCAGTTGTCTACGCATATATGTGATTTAGTCGTGTAAAGATAGTTTTTTTTGTTGCATAATAAGTACTTCTCAAAGCGTCTACATTTCTTGAATATCTCTGATCTGATGTTTAAATTGAGGTCTTGTTTGTGAAAGTTCCTAAGGATCTTTTTCTTCACTGCAATGCGCAAACAACATCTTTTACTTCCAGTTTGGTAGGGTCTAGATCTTTGCAGGAAGTATGATTATAACATTTCTGTTTAAATTTTGCTTCTGTTATGCTTATGTAACGTTTATGCGTTTCTTCTAGATTGAGTTCTATAGAAATGAACTCTGAATTATTACGTTTACGTTGCAGGATTTGTCTAGTGGGCATGTTTTAGGGTTTCTATTGAGCATGTATTTTAGGTTTTGTTGGTCACTGTGTGCAGTTTTATATTTTTCGTATTTGTTGTGCATCTACAAGTAATTTTAAGGCTGTTTGTTTAAAATTTTTATATTTATAGTCAAGAGAGAAGCATTTTTCTACTTGAATTAGGAAGTCTCTGGCTACATTAGATTTTACATTGAGTGAGAAGGGGTATGTGAACCGTAAGATATTACGGTGTCTCTTTTTTGTTTGTGGGGCAGATAGTGAAGTGTGTAGGTAACTTTCTCTGTGAGCCCGCTGGCTTATAAGGCTTTATTGTATTAGGAGCTCTAGTAGTAGCCTTCAAAGTGAGAGGTTATTTATCCAAGATAGAATACTTCGGTTGTCTATGTTATTGTCACTCAGAGGTTTACTGGCAACAAGTCGTGCATACCCCTGTGTTGGTAAGCAGAAAGCTTATTTTCTGGTGATATGTTACGATAAATCTGTTCAACTTACCTGGGTGTGTATCCTTGATTATTCGTCAGGGAATAGTTTTTGGCGAGCTCTTGTTTGACTCTTATGATGCCATTTCCTTCATTATAGATGCGCTTTAATACTTGGTCGCTAGTAAAAACTATCAAAGGAAAATATTATTTAAAGGCTGTTTGAATCCATGATAAACTTCTGCCTCCTTGTTTTCCATTGGTGGTCATTATCACTATTGAAGTGCATATTTCTGTAGGTGGCGAACAGTTTTCAGATTTTTATATCAACAGCCCTGGTTTTATTTAGCGCCAATCGAGTAGTTCAAATGTATGTATGAGTACTGGTACAGCAAACACATTGTTGGCCACTGGTTTATAGCATGTAGAGAGAACCATACATTTTTTGCCCTGGATTTGTATTCCCTGTTACGCGTTATTCCTTTTACACGTGACATTAGAGGATTTATTTTTACCTGACAGCAATCAACTGCTCACCAAGCTACACACAATTCAGAAATGCCACAAACAAACGAAGACAATTACACCTGATAGCCTTCACACTTCTGTGTTTATCGGTGGAGTTTCAAATTCTTCGTCATTTTTGTCACAAGTTCTCGAGAAAGACCGTCTTGAAATACATAAAATTCGATAAATTGACAGTTTTTATTACAATGGAAAAGGCTTCTTGCAGACATCATGTATTTTTTTGCAGCCAAATATTGATTATTGACAACACAGAATACCTAACAAACTTTAGGTACATTTATAGAAATAATCAATGAAAAATTTAGAGAAAGGCAAATTATTATCCTTGTGGGGTGTTGTTTTTGAGCGGTGTCTCAACTTAAAATATTGTCTCACATTTTATGATTGTCGTAATACTCACCTAAAGAGTATTTCCCTTGAGATTAAGTAACATTTAAAAACTTAACTTGAGCACACTTGTCAACACTGCCTGTCACATTCTCTTGAATTTTCGAAATAGAAAACACTGACCACGCTTTCTGTTTCCTCTCTTCTAGACAGCCCACCACTTCCACCTCTATACGACCTCACGTTGGTCACGATGCACATCTCGCATGTCTCTTGCACTTTGGTGTTCCTGCTTGCTCACAGCAATTATACATCACCTCAGCGCCAGGTACATCAGGTCTATGCACTTCCTCTAAGACACCTACTACTCAATGCACACTTCTGCCAGAAGTCTCTTTGCCATACCACAGATTGAGAATAGCACTCTCTCGCCTCCTTTCAAAGAAACTTAGCAGCTGCACCGTATTCACACGGACATGTATGAGCAATCCGGTATCAGATCCCGGGCAAACTCATTCAACGCTGTCCCTAAGCCAACACCGCACGAATCCCATATTGCACTTTGCACACAAGCGATACTGCATGCTGTTCGAACCTACTCGAATATGCACCTGCACTCTCGTATATTTAACCTCAGATTCTCGCTCATGGTACCTATAATTTTTCTAACCTTGCTTCACATTCACATATACCCTGTGCACTTTTAATTCAGAATTCGTTTAATTTTCGCACAGTGCACATCTCTATAACTTTTCCTCGTACAGTTAACTTTCTATGACAAGCTCAATGGAGAGGGAGTAGTAAAATCATTGGTTCTTGGATTTTCAACCAGGAATCGAAACCGTAGCCTAAGTATTTCCGCTATCTTCTTTCATTTGTTCTGTCAAAGTGCACCTCGAAATTTACGAGCCATTTCTTGACATTTCTTGGGCCACCAACGGTTCAACCTCGATAACCCAGGAAAAATCTTTTGTTCTCTAGACCTACTTTAGCTAGGAAATTATTATATATACAGAACACTAAACAGAATTCTTTCTCTTTTATTCGGCACCTTTGCCATAGGTATATTCCTCTCTTTTACGCAGCATTAGGAAGACTTAAGATGCTTCTTTCTTTTACTCGGTATTTGGCAAAAGTACATCCCTGCCTTATTTCCTTATCACTGTCAGTGAGAGAAGATGTGCCTCCCTCTCTTTATTCATGGTTGTCACTGAGTTAACCCATTACCTCCCATAATTCTATTAACTGAAATTTTTTTTATGAAACTTTGATTTCTAGCATAAAACAGCCTTAGAAACACGCTGGAATGATGAAAATATCATTTCAAAATAACATTTTAAATAGAAATAAGCGAGATATTGGGTGAAAAATTAGCAAACCTCATTTGAATATCAGAGAAATATACCTAGTAGATATAGCAAAAAGGTTAGATATGTGTAAATATTGACAGATAATTACGAAATTTGTAATTTTTAAGTGATTTCATATGAGATCACTGGTAGGTAAAGGGTTAACATACATCTCTCACCCTTTCTGCTCTGCAATATCCATAGAAGCAAATTCTCTCACTCTCTCTCTCCTTTTTCCTTTGGCCACATAGCTATAGAAAACAAATGACCACAGCAACCTAGACCAGTGCTCCGTAACCTGTACGCCGCGACACACTGGTGTGTCACGAGATGATGCTAGGTGTGAGGCAGTGTAACCTGAATATAATTTTTCCCCCTATACTTTTAGTTATATTTTTAGTTCAGGTGTGCCGCCGAATTTTGAAAAGAATATAAGTGTACCGTATGATCTAGACAAATGACAACGGAATTTTTACAAGTCTTTATACAATAACAACTCGAAGCAGTTGGGTTATTTTGTAACGGTAAATAAAAGTCATTTTAACTATTTTCTATTTTCTTGTCATTTATACCAACTTCCAATGCATCTATCATACAGCAACCATTACATTCCCGTGATTTCGTGAAAAACGAACTGCACAGGACGGATCGATTCTGAACATTTGCACGATGTCTTATAGGTTGTTTTCTACGGACACGGTGGTATTCCCTCTTCCCAGTCGGTAATTGTATTATTAACATTTTTCTCTCTAAGTAACCAACACAAAATATCATGTCCGGCAATAAATATCAAAGTTAAATGTCTGCGAGTTTGCTTCAGTCATTATTCACGCAATCAACAATACACTCCACATTACTTTAGTACAGCACACCACAACAATGGTGATAGAGCCATAAAACCGTTCATTGCGTCAATGGCGACTCAGACGTTTAAAATATATCATCCTTAACCAGCTCGACATGAGCGACCAATCACCACCACAACATTTCCTAAGCTCGGAAATCACAAATCAGTTACCTTTTTTTAAAGTTCTGTAATGATTTGTCTTCTTTGTTAAGTTTTGTCTCCAAATAGTTTCACAACTAAATGGTCGGATATTGTCATTTGAAAGTATTAGTGATATATTATCTGTTATCTTTTACTTGTTTCAGGGATCTTTTTTAAAACGGGGGCCACATTTTTCATTAATGTTTTACGTAGTGTTTTTGGTACCGAAAGACTTTCAAACTTCGTATACTTATCTATTTTGTGTTATAGAACAGAAAAATATTTTTGTATTCGAATTTATTTCATGTAAAAAATTGTCTTATTTCGATAATTTCAACCAATCACTGACAAGTATTCAGTTGTTTATATTTACTCCTTTGGCTGATTAAGCCATAGCTTCGTTTTATTTGCTTTTTTTCATTTTAAATTTGCTTTTTTCATTTTCTTTTTTTTTTTCTTCGTTTTATTTGCTTTTTTCTTTTTAAATTTGCTGTTTTACCCTAACCCTAACCCTAACCCTATCACCGATAGAATTGTTTCAGAATCGTTTGTTTATGTAGTCGGCACTTAATGTATATCGGCTGAATGGACGTCAGTGATTGGTTGAAATTACAGAAATACGACAACTTTAACATGGAATAACTTAGGGATTTCTTTTTTTTTAAGAAGACTAAGAGAAAAAGATGTTTTATATGACACATTCTACCAGTGTTCCAAGTTTCAAAGTGTTTCGTTAATGAAAAACGTGGCCCCCGTTTTAAAAAAGATCCAGTAGTCGTAAAAAATAACAGCATGAAACCCAGTTGATAAGAGAAAAAAATCATCTATGCACTACAGAGAAATTTGGATAGGTATATATGATAATTTATATGTTCAAAATATATGTGAATGAATAATATTTCTTCCTGAATTTAGATAATTTTGCAAGAAATATAAATAAAGTAAACGCACTAATTCGGTTATAGACGTCAAATATTTTGTATTAGCGTTCATTTTGTTGTTAGCCGTACATACACCCACGCACACACACACACATAGAAACGCACACATTTTACATAAACATATATTGTTTTTATGTATGTGTGTGTGTACATACCTACATATGTACTTTTATATTTATTTATTTATATATATATATATATATGTATGTATGTATGTATGTATGTATGTATGTATATCGTCAGTAAAAAACATAAATCCGAGAGAAGCACACTCTAAGATATAGAGCAGTATATATTAAAAATGGAGAAAGCCGGTTCATGGGATAACCTTAGGTTTCCCAACCCTAAAGGGCTTAGCTTTATGGCGTATCGTCAGATCCCAAAAACCTGTTGACCCATGACCTCTTAAAAATATGGAGAGGGGAATGCCTAACTACTCAAAGGTAGCAATTGGGGATTATCTCCCTTTGCTAGCAGGAACCTCTTGAAATGTAAACATGACCCAAAAATCTCCATTCTGGAGTTAAGTATGTTCCCTGGTTCGAGTAAGTCTTTTAGGATTCTCACGCGTTCAGCTATGCATAACTTGCAACGCTTCGTCCCGTTGATGTAGAGGCCTGGGTTCTCGAGGATTTTCCATGAGATTGAGTATGGAAGCCCTTCGTCTTTTAGTTGCCAGATGTGATGTTACGCATCTCCTTTTCGGAACTCTGAAGGAGGACCTGTGGTTAGAGAGACGTTGCTTGAAAGAGTTCCCGGACCATCCAATGTATCTCTGTGGGCGTGTGTTGTCGATGCTGTACCCACGGGTGTTGTTATTGTGTGTCTTGGTCAAACTCTTTTTGCCGGGCCCAAGGTCATTGGTGGCAGGTCGTTTACGGAAGGTCAAGGCAAGGGACCCGTGATGCAGTCATGGTGGGTCACGCAGGTACAACAGAATGTAGTTTCTTTCATGCGCACAAGGATTAAATACCTCACTCCTGCTATTGAGGTAAACAACCGAGCGTTGGGCACCTTTTAAAATCGCTCTCTTCTCAGCCTGGCATAATCTGCTCTTTCTGCTACTATTGAAGTACAGCTTGCATCTTTCTATGATCTTCCACTTTATGATGTACTTCGTGGCGCTTTCTTTCAAAGCCCAGACGTGCCCGGCAAAAAGAGTTTGACCATGACATGCACCAATGTACACATACGCATACCCCTACAAAGTGGACATAACTATCCCCCACCACCCGCAGCACATACACACTCACGCAAATTGTACCCCATATATACACAGACCCCACATATACACATTATACATTACACACCGCACGCTATTATAAAAGACCCACAACTTTATCCTTTACAGAAAGAAAACAGACCAGCGAACACCGCGCTATATATACCTACATCCCCAGAAAAAATTATACATATGACACCGCTACACATACCACACACCCCATTCCCGCAGGGACACCACATTATTAGACACTTTCCCCACTTCAAGATAACTCTTGCTGGCTTCACAACATACTTAACCAAGGGACATGACTCCTAGCCAAATCCCCATGCCCATTTTTCGTTTCACCACTTTTTTCACAGCAGCCGCTGACCGGCTGCGCTAATCTACTTCCGACAATAGAAAGCAGTCGCCATATTCCCTTCCATATCGGCTACCTCTGATGAGCGTAATTATATAATTGGATTGTTATCTAACACTCCATTGTATTTTTGTGCAAAACCGATTGTTAAGACCAGTCGTGATGGATACTTAATACTATAAATTTCGGGTAATATATATAAGCTGACTATCGGATGTTTTTAGACATCGCTGGTCACAATGCGCTTTTTGCATAGTTTTAGCTTTCAAATAATGCCACCCCTCTATCTAGGCGAGTTGGCTGATATATATCTGTAACTACGCGTGTGCCATTGGTGATTTCTCCTCTATCTTTGGATTTTTTTCTATTCCCCTTTCCGACGAAGAGCTGTGCTCGAAACGTCAAACTCTCTCCTTTCACCGAGCATCAAGCTAATATATTTCTTGTGCACGTCCTCACGTTCGTTTTTTTTTTTAATTGTTTGTTTATTCGAATTGATTCAGAGTGTGAGTATGTGTGTGTGTGTGTATTTACAAGCATATATATCTTTTCTGAATGTGTAGTATTTAAAATAGCAATGGTATTTTTATCTTCATATTTCACTTTTCGTTGAAATAGTTTATTCTCCTCATTCAAATTAATTAATTTCGAATTAATTATAGTAGGATTATATGACGGATGATACTTGTATTTGCTCCGTGAGAATAACAGTAGAACATGATTATGAAATTTTAAAATATCATTCAAATCTTTGTTTTTAGTTCTTCTAAACAACTTGCCCTGAACATTCGTTTTAGCTAATTTTAACTCAACGCCAACTCATTACTATTATGAATATTGCATTGAAGCAATAATATATTGGAGTTTAACATATTAATCAATTGAGCTCTTAATTCAAGTGAATATATTTTTATTTCAGTGTGTGTGTGTGTGTGTGTGTGTGTGTGTGTGTGTGTGTGTGTGTGTGTGTGTGTGTGTGTGTGTGTGTGTGTGTGTGTGTGTGCGTGTTTGCATGTGTGCGTGCGTGTGTGTCTGTGTTAACATGTATCCATGAGAGTCGTACCGAAGTAGGTATAACATTTTTATAAACTGACACAGATCGTTCAAACTATACATGCTGGTAATGTAATTCTTTCTCTATAGAAACTCTTCGTCCTGTTCTTCACTGCAGGCAAATAATGAGCTCCAAGCAATGTCCCGTCATTGAACTCTTGACGGCGAAGAAATGTATGCTGTCTGACATTCACAGAAGGTTTACGTTGATTACAAGGAGGATGCCATTGACAAGAGAAATGTACGAGTTTGAAAAAATTCAGTAAAGAGAAGAACAGCTTTGAACACAAACCACGCTGTAAAAAGGCCATCAAATGCGACCACCGGCACGAATCACCAACGAATGACGAAGTAATTGACTTAGAGGAGTCACAATCTATAAGCTTGTTGTACAACTGGACTGCAATCACAACGCATTAGAGAGCATTGTAGAAGACTTTAGATATCCGAAAGCATAAGAAATGTGAATATCTCAGCATCTGACACCCAATTTGAAGGAGAGAAGGGAGGAAGTCGATTGTTCAGAGGTGCTGAAGGTCAGTGTTGTAATTGTTGTAATAGAAAAGAGAGAGCTGACACGAATCAATAGTTGGCCAGCATTAAGATATACAATTAATGACGTACGGATACCGTATTTCGTTATGCAACCATAAGATCTGGGTATTATTTGATTCTTTCACCCGCACGATTTTCACTAAGAAAAAAGAAACTCAGATTTTTTGCGTGGAATCAAGTACCCTGACCTCCTAATATGTTGCAAATTCCTTATTTTTGTTCGGAGAATTGGGGGACCCGGACGCCCTCCTCCCTGTCATGGAATCATTGGAAATTTTGCTTTTCATTGGATGAATTCCAGTGACCTCCTAATATGCTACAAAACCCTTTTTGGGGCCCGGAAAACGAGGTAGGGTGAGGTCAAAGCCTCGGAAATTTCCCCCCCCCCCCACTCCCATTGATCCTTTCACCTGCACGATTTTCACTAAGAAAAAAAACTCGGATTTTTTGCATGGAATCAAGTACTCTTTATTTTTGTTCGGAAAAAAAGTGGGGTGGAAAACCGGACACCCCTCCCCCATATCCCGGAATCATTGGAAATTTTTTTCTTTTTTCGTTGACTGAATTCCGATGACTTCCTAATATGCTACAAAACCCTTTTTG
>NC_068986.1:73156749-73175136 GCF_001194135.2 Octopus bimaculoides | reverse complement strand
TCCTAATATGCTACAAAACCCTTTTTGAGGTCCGAAAAACGGGGTAGGTGGGGTGAAATCCTCGGAAATTTCAACCCCACCCCCATTTTCAAATATTTTTTGCTATTTCTTTCTTTATCCATAATTTTAGATAACATTTTGCAGAAATACATTTTCGAGAGAAAATTCAAAGAAGTTTGGAATGAATAAGTGAAAAGGCAGAGGTTATAGAAGTTAGCCGTAATGAAGTGTGTGGAGACATAACAAATGATAAATTCATCTAAAAAAAAACACGTTAGAGTTTTTGCATGTATGTGTGAAACGAAGTAAAAGATATTAACAAAATATCGTTTTCCTACCTCTTAAAATCACTGGATATAATATGTTTATAATAATCCCGAATAGATTTCCCCTTTGCAATTTTTGGCGCCGAAATGTGTTTCATTTTTGTGTGGAAACAGAGAGTGACAGAGAGAGAGAGTGAGAGTGAGAAAGAGAGAAAGAGAGAGAGAAAGAAAGAAAGAGAGAAAGAAAGAAAGAAAGAGAGAAAGAAAGAAAGAGAGAAAGAAAGAGAGAGTGAGTGGGTGACAAAGTTTACCTAAACATTGAATGGGTAATAATCTATCATAATTATATATATCATTACATATCATCATTATCATCATCATCATCATCATCATCGTTTAACGTCTGCTTTCCATGCTGGCATGGGTTGGACTGTTTGACTGAGGACTGGCAAGCCAGGAGGCTGCAATGAGACTCCAGTCTGTTCTGGCAATGTTTCTACAGTTGTATGCACTTCCTAACCCCAACCACTCCGAGAGTGTAGTAGATGCTTTTCAAATGTAACTGGCACGGGGCCCAGTCAGATGGCACTGGCATCGATCACACTCGAATGGTACTTTTTACGTGCAAACTGGCCCCCGTACCAGTCACACTTGAAAAGCACCCACCACACTCTCGGAGTGGTTGGGGTTAGGAAGTGCATCCAGCTGTAGAAAGCTTGCCAGAACAGACTGAAGTCTCATTGCAGCCTCTTGGCTTGCCAATCCTCAGTCAAACCATCCAATCCATGCCAGCATAGAAAGCAGACGTTAAACGATGATGATGTATAATGATATATATAATTATGATAGATTGTTACCCATTCAATGTTCAGGTAAACTTCGTCACCCACTCACTCTCTCTCTCTTTCTCTCATTCATTAACTCTCTTTCTCACTCACTCTCTCCCGCTCCCTCTCACTCTCTCTCTCTCTCTCTCTCTCCGCACAAAAATGAAAAACATTTTAGCACCAAAAATTGCAAAGGGGAAATCTATTCAGGATTATTATATGTATATTATATCCAGTGATTTTAAGAGGTAGGAAAAAGATATTCTCTCAATATTATACTTTTACTTCATTTCACACATACATGCAAAAACTCTAACGTGTTTTTTCTTTTTAGCTGAATTTATCGTTTGTTATGTCTCCACACACTTCGTTACAACTAACTTCTATAACCTCTGGCTTTTCATTTATTCATTTCAAACTTCTTCAAATCTAGTGTAATCCACACTTTCTCGAAAACGTATTTCTGCAAAATGTTATCTAAAATTATGGGTAAAGAAAGAAATGGCAAAAAATATTTGAAAATGGGGGTGGGAATGAAATTTCTGAGGGTTTCACCCCACCCCACCCCGTATTTTGGACCCCAAAAAAGGGTTTTGTAGCATATTAAGTAGTCACTGGAAATCAGTCGACAAAGAAAAAAATTTCCAATGATTCCAGGATTCTCCTCCCCCTTTTTTCCAAACAAAAATAAGGTGTTTGCAGCATATTAGGAAGTCAGGGTACTTGATTCCATGCAAAAAATCCGCCCTTTTTTTTTACTTAGTGAAAATCGTGCGGGTGGAAGGATCAAAATTTACCAAGATTTGGTATACCCAATAATGTTGGGTATACTGCTATATTTAGTGGTTATTTAAGCAATGAGTTTGTAGGTGGTTAATGGGTTGAATATAGTGCTGGTGAAGGAGAAAGAACACCTGAAATATGGCACTTACTTCCATTACCTATTTTTCCATTTTCGATTGCATTGTTGTTTACACTAGATGTATTCTGATATGAAACATTGTAACAAATCAGTGCTGGCTATAATTTCTATAGAAAATCTGCAGAGATAACCTTAACAAGTGATTTAGATCAGGGGTTTTCAAACTGTGGTCCGCGGACCAAAGGGGGTCTGCAAGGACAAGACAAGGGATCCGTGGACAGCAAATACTTTTTATGGGTAATTTGATTTTATATATGTTTTTTAATGAAAATCTTTTAATTGACAATAAACCTATTTGTTAAATACTGTTAAATAAATAAATGTAAAAATATATGTTATTTTAAGCAAATATTTATGTATAAATTTCATAAGCATTTATAAGGGGGTCCCTAAGGTAAAGCCTGAAATATAAAGGGGTCCGCAAGTCAAAAAGTTTGAAAACCCCTGATTTAGATATATATATGTCTTACATAAGTCGGTCAGGAGGAAAGTGGGTGGGGATCAGGCTTGTGAGGACGGTGATCAACCTGAACAACTAATGTGTACTGACATGGATGTGTTGTTAAGAAGTTTGTTTCATAATTATTTGATTTTAGGTTCAATTCCAGGGCATGATATCCTGGGCAGCTGTCAATTATTATACATTTGGATTGACCAAAGTCTTGTGAGGTAAATTCGTTGGAAAGAAACTGTGTGGAAGTCCTTCAATGAGATGTTCTTGCTCTTGGGTGGTAGACTTAACACCACTACCTGTCACTTTGGATGCCTTTAGCAGAATTCACTCTGTTGTAAGACTAGAGACTAGAGGTCGATTCTCCAATCTGAGAATATCTTTTTCCATATCTCTAACCACTCTCAGAGAATTTGAGAAAAGTGATGAGCATAACTAAACCATGTTTAAAAAAATAAAGGAGGGGCATAAAACGTTGATGGGAACGGAGCAGGGATTCTGATTGGCTTTCAAAAGCATCCATGGAACAGGTTATGAAGACTTAACCATTTGGCAAATAGCATTGTTATAAAACCTATCAATTATGTGCCCCCATGTTTGAGTAATGTGCTAGTGTTGAGAAGCGTAAATGCTTAATTAATGAATATAAATAATTACTAGTAATTCAAACAATTAGCTTGCAACCAGTCAAGTTTAAAATTAACAATATAGCTTCTATCTTGTTTTGTTTACAGACAGATCTGATAAAGCAATGGGCACTGCTCAAATTAATGAACAATATGCATAGGCGTAGGAGTGGCTGTGTGGTAAGTAGCTTGCTTACCAACCACATGGTTCCGGATTCATTCCCACTGTGTGGCACCTTGGGCAAGTGTCTTCTACTATAGCCTCGGGTCGACCAAAGCCTTGTGAGTGGATTTGGTAGATGGAAACTGAAAGAAGCCCGTCATATATATGTGTGTGTGTGTGTGTGTGTGTGTGTGTGTGTGTGTGTGTGTGTGTGTGTGTGTTTGTGTGACTGTGTTTGTCCCCCCAACATCGCTTGACAACCGATGCTGGTGTGTTTACATTCCCGTAACTTAGTGGTTCAGCAAAACAGACCGATAGAATAAGTACTAGGCTACCAAAGAATAAGCCCTGGGGTCGATTTGCTCGACTAAAGGCGGTGCTCCAGCATGGCCACAGTCAAAAGACTGAAACAAGTAAAAGAGTAAAGAGTAAAAGAGAGAGTTCATAAATGATACAACTACAAACCAACTATGTTATAAACATCTGGAACTTTCCTTGAAACTCAAACAAATGAACCAAGCCATGGCTTTCGTTTGTCAAACGAGTACATGGCCAAAACATCAGCAGATTGGTGTAGTTAATTTTTAATCAACCTGAGTACACCACTGGTATTTATTTTAGTGTCCTTGGATGAAAGTCATCATCAACACAAGTCAGATTTGAACTAAAAAAAAAAACAGTTAATTTTTCTTGTGTAGCCCTTGAGACATTTGTAAAAGAAGCAGTTTCAGCAGCCAACTTGCTATAGTTTATGTTAATGTCACTTTTGCTGCTGGAGATTACATTGCTAGCTACTGAGTGAAATAATAATGACAATAATGTTTTCTGTTATGGGCATAAGGCCTGAAATTTTTGGGTAGGGAGCTGGTGAATTACATCAACCCCAGGACTCAACTGGTACTTATATCATTGATCATGAAAAGAGGAAAGGCAAAGTAAACCTCAATGGAATTTAAACTTGGGACATAAAAACAGACAAAACATTCTGCCAGCTAATAACTATATATTCTCAATGATTAAAAATATATATAAATGTTATAATGTTGGGCATTGGACTTACACTCCACATACTTCAAAAAATATAACTAGTTATTTTATATGATTCATCAATAAATGAATATCACTGTTTCTGACACCAAACTTGCCATTCCAAACTAAAATTATTCTTACCGTAGTCATGGAAGAGAAAACTTTCCCATTCTGAATCCATCAGAGCATGTGTAATGTTTATATTTTATTTAATAAACATCTACCTCTATCAACAAGTTGTTATTATTCACTGTATCATTGAGTAGATTGGATTTTTCATTCTCTTCAAAGATTCTGTTTGTTTTGTTTTGTTTTTTTGTTGTTGCAGTAATAATCCAATGTGAAATATCAATGACACTGCTTTATTTCTTCTGATACAGCAGCACAAAACTCGAAAGCTATCTATTTATTTATCTATTTATTCATCTCTTGCTATAACATTAACCTCAATAATATTAATAATAGAAATAATAAAAAGTATTTCACTGAAAATATTGAATCTGTTTGTTTACCCACCAGAACAAAGTTTGCATCGTTTTCAGAACTGTTAGGAATTGGAGGAAAAATGTCTATTCTAGCTTGATAAATAAAACAAACCATCTCATTCTTTTTCCTTCCTTTTTCTATTCCATAAGTTGCTCATAAATTACTAGCTTTTCTTATATATGTTTTATTTTATGATCAGTGTTTATTTTCTTCATTTTTTTTATTTTTTGATTTCCTGTCAAATTACTTATTTAACACCTTTACTTTTTACCAATTTCTTCAGTAAATGCTGTTCAAGTATTTCATTCTCTGAAACATTAGTTTTACTATTAACACGGTAATAACTATTCCGTATTTGCCACATTTGCGGTAATGTTTCATAATCATTTTTTACCCTCTCGGAATTCCAAGTATATAAAGTTAAAATGAAGCAGGGAGGGGAAAAAAAGCTGTAAAGCTATAACACTCCCATTTTTGTTACTCTGTCAAATTCTTTCTTTTTCCCTAACAAGAAATGTCACAGACCATACAGTTCCTCTCATCATTTCACATTCTAATAACACATGAATGTTCACTTCTACTGAAAACACTTCAAAACTAAGGATTTCCTCACATAAAAAATCTACCCATCCAAAAAGATATCCTGAATATTCCATCAGTTATAATTTCCATTTTGGTTTTTTAAAAGATAATTCCAAAACTAAAATTCCTATTTCTTTTTTTTCCTTTCTTCCTTATTCCACTTTTGCTATGTTCCTTGTTGTTATTATTTTGCTTCTTATTTTTCATATTTCATTTCTAATTTTATTTTCTAATTTTCAATTTCTTTTACTATTTTACTATTTGCTTGTTTGTGTTTTTTTTTTCTCATTTTTTTTTTTTGCTCGTTTTTTTCTTCCATTCCTTACTTTTGATTTGGTACCAAAGTAACTCACATCCAAATCCTGAACTGATTGAATCTTCTCTGTCTTTTTCTGACATTCTCTGCCTGCAATGTTTTTGGCTTTTTTTTTTATTTTTTATTTTTTATTCACTTCCAACATTATAACACAAAATTGATAACATTTGCAAAGACCAAGTTTTAAAAAAAATTTTTTACAAAAAATAGGAATCACAAAGCAACAAGTGTGGTTTGTCATTGTAGTAGTTATTGTTGTTGTTGTTATTGTTTTACTTTAATACATAATTGGCAGAGACTACTTTCAGATTACGACTTAAAAATATAATGTGTAATGATGATGATGATGATGATGATGGTGGTGGTGGTGGTGATGGTGGCGGCAGCAATGGTGATGGTGGTAGTGGCGGTCATGGTCATTGTGGTGGTGACAGTGGTGACAACAATGATGATGAGATAGTGGTGGTGGTGGTGGTGGTGGTAATGATGATGATGATGATGATGATAATGGGGATGATGATGTCATTTATGATCTCAGTGATAACTCAGCGAACTGTCATAAGAACAAGTTCTTTCTTTATGGAATATGGCAAGAAATCTCATAAAATTTGGAGGTGGAAGGAAGTGCAGTAATGGTGGGAGTACACACAATGTAATGGTGGGAGTACACACAATGTAGTGGGTAGAAGGAAGAGACACAATGTTATCTCTCTTTCCCTTGTTTCAGTCATTAGACAGGTCATGCTGGGGCACCACCTAGTAGGGTTTGGTTAAGCAAATCAACCTCAGTACTGTTTTTTACTTAGATTTTTTTTTTCATGTAAGGTGTATTTGTCTTTTTTACTGAGTTGTTAAGGTAGAGGAACATAAACAAACAAACACCAGCTGTCAAGCAGTGGTAGAAGCAAACATAAACACAAAGTCACACACATACACACAAACACACACATGTATATATGTGTGTTTATGGGTATATATATCATCATCATCATCATTTTGCATCTGCTTTCTGTGCTGGAATGGGTTAGGCAGTTTGACAGGAATTGGTACACTGGAGAGCTGTACCAAGTTCCAGTCTGATTTTAACATTGTTTCTACAGTTTGATGCCCTTCCTAATGCCAACCACTCTGAGAGTGTGGTGAGTACTTTTTACATGCTAGCAGCACAGGTGCCAGTTACATGACACCGGCATCGACCACAACTACATTTCCACCTGGCTTGACAAGCCTTCTCAAGCGCAGTATATCTTCTCGAGCATGGCATGGCATCTATATATATATATATATATATATACAGAACATCAGTGGATCATATATCCAAAAAGGGACACTCTAAACATTAGAGTGGTAATGTATTTCCAGGAACATTATTTATATTATTTACATTTGACAGATATTTGTCCTCATCTTGCTTGTTGTTAACACAATGTTTTGGCTGATATACCCTCCAGCATTCATCAGGTGTCTTGGGGAAATTTAGAACCTGCACTCTCATTCCTAAGGTATTTTTCAATGTTATTATTATTATTATTATTATTATTATTATTATTATTATTATTATTATTATTATCCCCAAGATTCTGAGTTTGATTCCAGGCAGTGACCTGAATAATAATAATAATAATAATAATAATAATAATAATAATAATAATAATAATAATAATAATAATAATAACATCGAAAAATACCTTAGGAATGAGAACCTAGGTTTGAAATTTCCCCAAGACACCTGATAAAGGCTGGAGGGTATATCAGCCAAAACGTTGTGTTAACAACAAACAAGACGAGGACAAAGGAAATGGAAACTCTGTGTGTGTGCATGTGTCTCTCTGTCTGTGTGTGCATGCGTGTGTGTGTGTGTATTTGTAGCTGCGTTTGTACCCCACTACTATTTGACAACCAGTGTTGGTGTGTTTACATCCCCATAACCTAACAGTTCAGTGAAAGCGACTGATAGAATAAGTACCAGGCTTAACAAAAAATAAGTACTGGGGTCAACTTATTCAACTAAAAAGCATTCTTCAAGGTGGTGCCCCAGCATGGCTGCAGTCTATTGACAGAAGCAGGTAAAAAAAAGATAAAAGATAAAAGATGGAAGTTTCATTGTTATTTCCATTAAGAAATATCTTTCATACACAAGAAAAGAACATATCAACAAAATTACCATTTCAAACATCGTTTCTGAATGCAAAGTTGTTCTAATTACTTTAATGAGAGACAGATAAATAGGTCATAGAAAAGGTCACTGTAAATTACTTTTAATGAACTTATTTAATTAGAAGTAAAAATAGGTAAAATGAAGTAGTATCAGAGAACAGTGACCTAAATCTGTATATTTTGCAAATTATGTATCTCACAGTATGGCATAAACTCTCACAGATATATATTACAATGATATTAAGTAAATATTGGTAGAACTAGCAGAAATGATGTTATTTCTTGCACTCATAAAAAAAAGATAAATATATATATATCACCCTCCTCCACCCCTGCATCACTTACAGTCTAATTCCTCTGCCAGAGAAGCAAAGGATCAATGTCTCTCCCTCTCTGTCTGGTGCTCTCTCTCTCTCTCTTGCTCTCTCTCCCTCTCTGTTTCTCTCTCTCTTTCTCTCCTCTCTAGGTTTGTGTGAGTGTGTGTGTGTGTGTGTGTGTGTCTCACTCAACTTATATATCTGTTTATCTATATATTTATGCATCCAGCCATATAAATGCAAATAAATATCTGTCTATCTTTCCATCTATCTATCTATCCACACACACGCACACACACACACACACACACATATAATATATATATATTTAGCCATATATTCATATATCAACCTTTCTTTATACCTATTGGTCCAACTATCCATCTGTCTACCTCTCTCTTTAACAGATTATCTGGTTCCATTATATAGCAGTTTTTGATAAATGTAGAGATCATGAATCATTTTCAAACTCAAAAATAATTTTGGTCGTGAATGTAAAGAAGGAATGTGATTGATAGCATCAATGATGGTAAACATGAAAAGGAAATGAAGAAAGAATATTCCCAAGTTGGTCGTTCTTAATCTTTACACTATTGCCAAAGTTAACACATGATTGCAATGTTGACTGAATATTGACCTTGCTACAAATTCTGCAATTGATTGTGATGCAATTCCTTTATGTAGTCCAATTAGAATTCAGAAATTCATTTGTGGATAGTTGCTTTCTCTTTAGTAGAATTCCCAGGATATGATTTATTAATTAGTAAGAAGCACTGTGGATGTGAGTTCAACAACTCCCAATTAACATTGCAAGAATGAAACAAATCTTTGAACACATTAACTACTAACATTTTTATTTTGTATAGCACAATTTTCTTGTCAAGCAGTTAAAATTTCCCAAATCATACTCTATCATCCTTCCTATCATTTGCATATCCGTGTGCCACAGATCCAATGGATTTTAGCATTGCTCTTTGTTATTCCCATCTCTCTAGGGAATACTTCCAAATCCTTTTAAATTCATGGGTCAGTTCTCCTGTCAGATTATTTCATTGGTCAGAACATTAGTTTCTTTTGTCTGAGTAAAATGCCACATAGTACTAGGGGAGGAGAAATGGGATTTTGTAACATGTATAGTTCTCTACAAGATATCAACAGTTTAAATGAAGTGGACTAACATTAACCAGGGACTGAACACCTTTCAAGTGTTGGGTTTCACAGAGGCAAAGTGGCCAATGCTAGTGGCACATGAAAAGTTCCTTTCGAGTGTTGGGTCTCGCGGAGGCAAATACGAATGACTGAGACCTTTAGCATTAGGTCATACTTGAGAAGAAGACCCAACAAGCCAAGTAACATCACAGTCATGGCAGATACTGGTGTCATGCAAATGGCACCCATGCCGGTGGCACACAAAAGCACCCATTACACTCTCAGTGTGGTTGGCATTAGGAAGGGCATCCAGCCAAAGAAACCATGCCAAATTAGACTGGAGCCTAGTGCAGCCTTCTAGCTTGTCAGCCCTGATCAAACTGTCCAACCCATGCCAGCATGGACAATGGACATTAAATGATGATGATAATGATATATATATACACACACACACACACACACACACACACACACAGGTGAGCATATAAGTGCAAAATAAAGTGGGAAAAATAATACTCAAATGCCAAAGGTAGAAGAATATACTTTTTATTAAAGCTGCAAAATTACCACAGAACTATTACTCAGAGTTTCACATTCCCATTCATTGAACAGTAGTGTTGAAAACTCATCATAGCTGTCTGACAAAGGGGAACGTGAAACTGAGTAACAGATCTGTGATAATTTTGCAGCTTTAATAAGATATGTATGGGTGGGGGGCATGTGTGCATGTGTGTGCATGCGTGTGTGTGCGTGTGTGTGTCTGTGTGTCCGTGTGTCTGTGTGTCCATGTGTCTGTGTGTGTATGTGTCTGTGTGTCTGTCTGTGTGCCTTTGTGTTTGTCTCTGCCACTGCTTGACAACCAGTATTTGTTTGCTTACTTCCCTGTAACTTAGCTGTTCAGCAAAAGAGACCGATAGAATAAGTACCAGACTTCGGCACAGGTATGGCTGTGTGGTAAGAAACTTGCTTCCCAATCACATGGTTCTAGGTTCAGTCCCACTGTATGGCACCTTGAGCATGTGTCTTCTACTGTAGCCTCAGAGCAACCAAAGCCTTGTAAGTGAAAGAAGCCCGTTGTATGTGTGTGTGTGTGTGTGTGTGGTATGTGTCTGTATGTGTGTGTGTGTTTGTGTGTGTGTGTGTATTTATGTGTGTTTATCTTTGTCTGTGTTTGTCCTCCCTCCCACCACCACCACCATTGCTTGACAACCAATATTGGTGCGTTTACATCCCCATAACTTGGCAGTTCAGCAAAACAGACCGATAGAATAAGTACTAGACTTACAAAGGTCGACTTCTTCGACTAAAAAAAAACCTTTTAAGGTGATGCTCCAGCCTGGCCTCAGTCAAATGACTAAAACAAGTGGAAGATAAAAGATGAAAGATGAAATAATTCAGTAAATTAAGTACCAGTAACACGTTGGTGTTAATCCAATTGATAATACAAAAACTGCTTTAAAAAGCTCATCTCATGCATGCAGCAATCAAATTATTAAAGTCATTTATACAAAAAAAAGGAAATGAGATGCCATATTTTACAAAAATGAAGTAAAAATTAAATCTAAATCCTTGAGTTTTGTGACAAAAAAACCCTGCAAAATGGAGTTTGCTTCATTCTTTTTTATATTGTATTATAATGTTTTTATTTTATTTTATTTTATTTTCACAGCTTGATATCAATAATACAGTTAATATAGAATGAGATGCAGTCCTCCTTCAACAACTAAATAGTTAACTGGTTTAATTTATCCTCCAGTAAAAACTCATCGCTTTTATTTTTTTTTCCCTTGGTTTTTCTGATCTCCTCCTCATTGCAATAAAAGTACAATGGAACGAATTAAAAGTTGGAACTATGCAGAAACATAGAAATTTGCCCAACAGATAATGATCAAAAGAAAGAAAATAATAAAATCTGTTCAGGTAAGGAATTCATCAGAAGCAAAATGGAAGTGTTCTGTCAGCATGGTATTCTACACACAAAAAAAAACATTTTCAATAAAATATTTTCTGTTCACAGAAAAACATTGAATAGCATTGAAATTTTATGCATTTAATGAATAACAAAAATCTATTTATCTGGTTTGTTATTGTACCTGATGTGAGAATTAAATCTCATGCTGTTTTAAGTAAGTACTCCTGAAAATTACAGATAAAGTTATAGAATGTGAGCCAAAGATGACCATTCTTAGTAATGCTGTTAGTGAATCACTCATTCATTTGGGAATAAATTATTAGATAAAAATAAAGAATAAAATAGAGACATTTATAGTATAGGAAATGATGAGATGGGTTGAGAAACAAAACACTAAGGTACTGACTGGCAAGTTATGCTCATGCAAATAACTAAGGAAATTTAGTTGTTATCAAATAAATTGATATCTAATTCCTGTCTAGAATTTCATAGCACACTGATCAGGACATTTTGCTAAAAAGCAGTCATTCATGTAGAGGATAAGGTTTAATGCTTGTCCTTTCAAAGAATGCTTTATATTATTCCATGAAATATATTGTTTTTAATTATTTTTCTTTTTATTATTTAATGAGAAAAATCCGGAAGCTTTCACTAAAAAAAAAATTTTTTCCTGGGGTTATTTATAGCTGAAGTAATGCTAGAGCTAAAAAAATCATGCTTATCACGTTTTCTTTGGATTCTTTGAATAAGAGAATTCTGCAAGAGAACACATTTTAGTTGCTGTAACAATGCTATTGATAAATACAGGCAGATCTCTTAAATTAACCTTCAGCTATGGAAACCATGAATTATCATGCTTGAAAGATTCTGTAAAGAAAGGATTAAGTGGAGAGCTCTTCAAATAAGACAGGATTAAGAGATGTTAAGAGATTTTTTGTTATACTTTAGAGTTTAATGATAATTATTGATTTTTAGACACAAGTATAACATAGATTTACATGTCTAAATAAACATACCTTCAGTTTTTTATGCAGTAATATTTTGTTTTATCAGGACATGGCTTTTACCAAAGAAGGTATTTTTACTTAGCCAGGTTGAGAAAAAATTAGATTTAAAACACCAAACTGTATTTTGTGGTTTATATCTAGAAGATGAATTTTTCTATAATTTAGATTTTGCTAATATTTCCATATATCACCTCTAACGTAAGCATCAGCCAAAGGAATACATAGTTCTTCTGTGTAAGGGTTTGCAACCATTTTAAGTTCTATATTTAAATAATGACATTTTATTTAACAGGACATAGCAGAGAATTAGAGACAGAGGCAAACAGACAGATAGACAGAAAGAAAAAAAGAAAGAAAGATAGCAACAGACAATGGGATAGAAGGAGGGAGAAAGAGACTGAAGTCTTGAACTCTCCCCTAAGATGGAGTAACATTACTTATGAAAGTTTTGTTAATTATATCAATCCCAGTATGCATTCCAGTCAGGAAATTATTTTACCAATCTCTATTTGTCAAACTGCTAGTTGACATTATATAGAGGAACACAACTTAAATAACACCAAACCTTTTTTGACTTGTGTAAACACAGACGTGGTACAGGCACACACACATGTGAAGTGCATGCAAAAAAAGTATCCAACTTTATTTTTTCCCCAAAAAACTAATGATGCAAGGGCAAAATCCTTTAGGTAGGAGATAATGCCACCCTTCTTGAGCATTCATGAAAATTTTTGTGCCAGTAGGCCATGTCAGTTCCTGGTTGTTACACCTAGGGTACAGACATCTAGTGCATGTTTGTAAATTTGCTTTTTTACACAAGATGACCAAACGCATCATGTAAAGACTATAAACTCTCTCTCATCACCAGTGATGATGGTTTTATTGAAGTCTGGGTCATTGTTTTCACAGTCCAGCATGTCCTGAATGATTTTCATGGAGAGTTGCTTCTGCTGCTCTGCTTGCACCTTAGGGACATACACAAATCTTCCATTGAAAATGAATGCATTGATTCTGTACTTATTCTCACTTTGTGAGCAATTTCCTAGATTGTTACACGACAGTCTTCTCTGATTATTCACCAAACCTTCTAAGTCAGCTTCTTGTTTTGGCTTCTGGATGGCCTGCCTCAGTGTGCTTCACTCTCCACTGAAGTGTAGCTATGTTTGAACTGGTTGTACCACTCCTTGATCTGAGTTTTCATGACATTGTCACCAAAAGCTAACTGAATCTTCTGGATGGCTTGAGCTTAAGTATCACCAAGCTTTTAGAAAAATTCAATGTGTTCAGTGAAATCAAAAATCTGACAAGCACCCACTACATATCTGTACTCTAGGCATAATGGCTTTGAACTTGACAGCCTTCTGGCATGAAAAATTTCACACATACACAGGAAGGGTGGTGTCACCTCCCAACTAAATGATTTTGTCCACACAGCATTACTTTTGACAAGAAGAATGAAGTCGGTCACTTTTTGAATGCACCTTGTATACATATATATATACATACATATACATACATACACATCATCATTATCATCTTATAACATTCATGTTGCATGCTAGCATAGGTCAGATGATTTTTCAGGATTCAGTGGAACATAACAGTTTTCCTGCTGTAGAGGAGCTACAAGCCTACTCATATTTTAATAAGATGGAAAGAAGAGAAGAAATTCAGCCAACAACAGATCCTAACAATAAACCAATAATATTAAACCAGAAATATTAAAAACCAATATTGGATCATCAATAATGATAATATCTAAGATTATATTGTAATCTTGTAATCTTTATCAGTTTAGAACTTCAGACCAGGAAGTTGCATGACAAGGTTGTCTGTCATTTTCTTTTATGCTAAACTTTTCTTCTTTTCTTTTTTAATTTGATTTTGGGATTTTCTTGAACTTCATTATTTGAGAATTTCTTGAGAGTTCTTAAATCTGATTCTTGTTTCAATATTTTATTTTTGAAATTCAGAAAAAGAAATAAAAATAAAAACTTTAATGGATTTTTTTTATCTTGATAATGGTTTGTAAAAATTGGATTATAATTCAATTATAAATTGGATTACAATCCAATCCTGAATCCTCAAGTTACTATATTTTTTAAGCTTGAGAAGTCTAACAGAAAAATATATTCCCATAGCCTGTTTCAAGCTCTTTTAAACAATACATGCAGGTGTGGTTGTGTGATATGAAGTTTGTTTTCCAACCACAAAGTTCCAGGGTCAGTCTCACTGTGTGGCACCAATCAAGTATCTTCTGCTATAGCCCCAGGCTGACTAAAGCCTTGGGGATGAATCTAGTTTTGTTATACAGAAACTGAAAGAAATCCATTGTACATGCATACATACATACATACATACATACATACATACGTACGTGTGTGTATGCGTGTTATTGTGTTTGTTTCCACCACTGTTTGACAACTGGTGACAGTTTATTTAACAATTTGGCAAAAGAGGCCAATAAAATAAGTATCAGGCATAAAAATAAAAAGTTCTGGAGTTGATTCATTCAACTTAAAGCCCCTCAAAGCTGTGCCTCAGCATGGCCACAGTCCAATGACTGAAAGAAGTAAAAGGTACAAGGTAAACTGTGGATAAAGTGGAATACAACTGGATAAGAATGAAACAACTAAAAGAAAAAAATGGAATTAGACAAATTGTTTTAATATTAAAGAGATATGGCTGCAAGAATAGGAAAGAATTGAGGTCAATGAGTGGATGTAAGAGGAGTGATACAAAAAGAAACAATTCACATGAGATGAGACCATCATTATCTGGAGAAGAGATGGAGGAAGGAAGCAGAATTTGATGACAAACCAAAAGTTGTAGATGAATGAATTCCACTCAATCATTGAGTACCTTTTTAGGAGTTTGCATGTTCATCTCAAAGAAAATATATTCTCTGACATTACAAGTTGACGTAGTTTATAGAGAAGATATGTAGTGTAAAACATTCAAATATCGTCACTATCTTTCCTAATCCTGCTGCATTTCACATGGAATTTTTGGTCTTCCAAAATCATCTTGGTGCATGAATTGACCCATCCATTTTTTTTTTTTCTCTTTTTTTAATGCACATTGACATCTCAAAAGTAAATAGACACCACCATTTTTGTAAGATTGCTTTCTTGAAATAAAATGTCAAGACTTATGAAAATCATAACCTAAACATATGGAACACAAGTCATAAGGAAATCGTAGACTAAACACATGGAACACAAATCATAAGGAAATCATAAACTAAACACAAAAAAATCATAAACTAAACACAAAGAACACAACAAATCAGGGAATCATAAACTAAACACATGGAACACAAATTCATAAAGAAATCATAAGCTTGATTTGTTGAAAAGGCATTGGTAGAAACTCCCTAAGACCAGTGTAAGCTATGGACATATAAGAGGTGCAGCAATATCAAAGGAAGGTTGACTGGGAAGACAGTTTTTGTGTGTGGCAGAGGCACAGGTGCAATAAACATCGAAAATGTACAGAAAACAGATTCCATCACATGCCAGGGGAAACAACTAGTAGTTGACAGCCATGCTACATGGCAGTGGAACATGGGCTGAGACTGCTAAGGACATGTGTAAGCTTGCAAGGAATGAAGCCAGTATGCTCTGCTGGATGTGTAATGTCAGTGTGCATACACAACAGAGTGTAATCACCCTGAGAGAGAAAAGTTGGACATAAGAGGCATCGGATGTGGTGTGCAAGAGAGACAAATGCACTGGTATGGTCATGTGTTGCATATGGATGAGCTGTGTAAAGAAATGTCATACCCTAACAGTGGTGGTAACCTGTGGAAGAGGTAGACCCAAGAAGACATGGGATGAGATGGTGAAGCACAACCTTTGAACATTAGGCCTCACAGAGGCAATGACAAGTGACCAAGACCTTTAGAGATATGCTGTGCTTGAGAAGACCCAGCAAGCCAAGTGAGACCGTAACCGTGGCCTATGCCAGTGCAGCATAACTGGCCTATTTAAAAGCACCTTTCAATCGTCAGGCAATATGCTGTGCTTGTGAAGACCTGTTGAACCAAGTGAAATCATAGTCGTAGGCAATGCCAGTGCTGCCTGACTAGCACCCATGCTGGTAGCACATAAAAAGTACCATTCAATCATGGCCGTTGCCAGTGCCGCCTGACTAGCTCCCATGCCGGTGACACGTAAAAAGCTCCACTACACTCTTAGAGTGGTTGGCATTAGGAAGGGCATTCAGCAGTAAAAACCTTGCCAAATCAGATTGGAGCCTGGTGCAGCCTCCCAGCCTTCAGTCAAACCATCTAACCCATGCCAGCATGGAAAGCAGACGTTAAATGAAGACGATGATGATGATGGAAAAAAAACATAAGGAAATCATAAACTAAACACATACAACACAAACCATAAGAAAATCATAAACTAAACACTTGGAACTCTTGCATACATTAATTTCATCTCTTCTTATGAATAACTGGATTGTATTTTTCCAGTTAACCTGACATCTGACTGTTCAAAGAAGACTTCAAAAATATCTAGTAGTGACTTCTCTTGAAAATGAACAAAATTTGGCATTGTAGTGTTAAATATGTGCAGAAGAAGGGTTTAGCCTCCAAGGACATTCATGCTGACATGGTTGCTACATTGGAGGGTGATGATGCACCAGCTTTATCAGCAGAGCAAAAGTGGGCAGTTGAATTTCAGGGGAAGGGAGAATCTTGAAGATCACCCAAGGCAGTTACAAAAGGCTGTCAAAACCAAAAGCTCAAGAAAACTGACGAAAGAGGTCTTGTTTCATTGGGGCAATGTTCCAGCACACAAGTCTTTGGTTTGAATAGCTGCTGTTTGTGACTGTGGCTTTGAACTGGTTGATCACCATCACTATTCTCCTGATTTGGCCCCATCTGACTGTCATCTGTTCTCCAACATGATAAAACCACTTAGCTGGGAAGCAGCATTGCAGTGATGGTGACATCATCTCTACTGTTGATGACTTTTTTTCACCAATATGATGAAAGCTTCTTCACCTATGGGATCCAAGCACTACAACACCAATGGAAGAAGTGTGTGGACTGTAAGGGAGACGATGTTGAAAAATAAACCTCATTTGGTCACATTCCATGAGAGTATCTTGGTCAGCTTATGTACTTTTCAGTTAACCTTTATATGGAACACAAGTCATATGGAAATCATAGACTAAACATTTGGAACGCATAGAGAAATCATAAAACTAAGCACATGGAACATAAAGATATAGAAACTACTAACTGATCCACAAAAATATATATGTGATTAAAGCAAAAAAACACTTACATGAAGACCATATAAGTATAAAACAAAGGAAATTGTGTAAAATATGATATACAACAGACGTAAATATAGAATACTTAGATGAAAATATTGAATATATAATTGTTATGGAGTATATAAATCATAAGTATTATTAATCAATATTAATGTCCCTTAATGTTCAGTGTCAAATACAGTTGAAGTTTTATATACTGTTATCTATATTATACTATATCCATCAACATGCAGAGAGGAGTGTCCAGCAGTTGTCTTATCGTACAAAATAAATAATGATTAGACATTTAAAAGTAGATCTATTTACTGCCTGTGCTAATTACTGAACATCAACTGTCAAGCAATTTTTTTCTGCTCTGCCTTTATTTCTCATCTATCTTTGAGTAATATGTTCTGCCATAATAATATAAATACAAAAACAAAAGAATTCAATTAATTTCTTGAAAAATTGCTGAGTTACAATATTAATGCCCCACCAATGGTAACTATGTCCATTCATACAATTTATGAAATGTACTAACCATGTAAAAGAGTTCTACAAAGAAATGTGTCAGTTTTCCCCGGAAAATGTTCTTCGTATCATATTCTTTGTCTGAAGATACAAATTATTATTGTAATTTTGATAACTGATCCTGACATTCTTATCGTGCAAATAACTCATTTTTGAAAATATTTTGTCATTTTTCAGATTATTCTAGTATCCTGACGACTACACACAAACACGCATAATCATTTACATATGTATATACACATATACATAGGCACATTTATATATATATATATACACATATACATAGGCACATTTATATATATATATACACATATACATAGGCACATTTATATATATATATATATAAACATATATATGTATATATATATATATATA
>NC_068986.1:73155617-73155984 GCF_001194135.2 Octopus bimaculoides | reverse complement strand
ATATATATATCGTGCCTGAGAAGACACATCAAGCCAAGTAAAATCATAGTGGTGGCCAGTGCCAGTGAGATATAAAGGGCACCTACTACAAGTTTGGAATGATTGGCATCAGGAAAGGTTTGGTGCCTTGCCTGATGCCAATCAGGACTGGAGTTGGTACAGCTCTCTGGTTTACCAGTTCCAGTCAAACTATCTAACCCATTCCAGCATGGAAAACAGACACTAAATGATGATGATGAAGATATATATACATATGTGTGTGTGTGTGTGTGTATATATATAGATAGATAGATAGATAGATAGATAGATAGATAGATAGATAGATAGATAGATAGATAAATAGATAAATAGATAGATAGCTATATAT
>NC_068986.1:73150219-73153571 GCF_001194135.2 Octopus bimaculoides | reverse complement strand
TGTGTGTGTGTGTGTGTGTGTGTGTGTGTGTGTGTATCATAATCCTTTTACATCTGTCTTTCATTCCTGCACGAGTTGAATGGTTAAATAGAATCCAACAAGCTGGCATGTTTTCTACAGCTGGATGCTCTTCCTTTACAGAATGCACCAGGTGCTATTTGAGTGACACTTGCACGAGTGCCAAGTAACTTGCAGGATAATGATAATGAAGAAAATATACCCCACGATCACTACCACTTAACATATTAGGGCTGTGATAGATAGGGAGAAGATTTCATGCCAGGCATTAAGAGCTAAAGTATGACAGGGTGATGGGTGCAAGTGTCTTGCTAAAGAAGAGATATGTGATTACCTCACATTATATGCGAGGGGTGGGGTTATTGGGAAAGAAGATAAAGATATTGGTGATGCGGTGTGTTGTGGTGGATGCCCCCAGGCGTGAAGTGGGCTGGTCCACTGCTAATAAATGGTGAATTGTTACAGTCAGTAAGGTCAGTTGGCAAGGTACGTGAATAGTGTCATACGAGCCACTGCCTGATACTACATCAAGGCATTTATTATTATTATTCAGTAGTTTTATTTTTATTGCATGCTTTCACTTCACTACCAAGCACAGCTCTGTGTGCCTTGGGTATGTGCTGTGGTTTGCTGTGATGCTCTTATGGTTACTGTATCGAAAGTGTTTTGCGTAGAATGTGTGCAGTACCCAGTAGTGCAATTTTCTGTATGTTATATATATTTGTAAGTCCTGGTGCTTTTGTTATGTATTTATCTGAATATTTTTTTATCATACCTAATGCGCCTACTATGATAGGAATTGTTTCTGTTTTAAGATTCCACATTCGAATTACCTCTATTTCCAGGTCTTTGTATTTTGAAAGTTTCTCCATTTCTTTTAGAGAAATGTTGTCATCTGCAGGTATTGATACATCAATTAGAAAGCATTTTTATTATTATTATTATTATTATTATTATTATTATTATTATTATTGTCATTATTATTACCACAATTGGTAAGGCTGTGAGCTAGCATGTAAAGTGACAAGCTAGCAGAATTATTAGCATGTCAGGTAAAAAGCTTAGTGGCATCTCAACCTTCTTTATGCTTTAAGTTCAAATTCTGCTGAGATCAACTTTGCTTTTCATCCTTTCGGGGGTCACTAAATTAAGTGCCGGTGAAACACTGGGTCCAATGTAATCAACTAGTCCCCTCCCAAAAAATTTCTGGCCCTGCACCTTTAGTAGAAAGAATTATAATTATTACTATCATTATTATTACCATTACTAGTAAGGCTGTGAGTTGGCATGTAAAGCAATGAGCTAGCAGAATTGTTAGCATACTCAACAAAATACTTAGCAACATTTCATCCATCTTTAAATTCTGGGTTCAAACTCTGCCAAAGTCAATTTTGCTTTCATCAATAAGTACCAGTTGGACATTGGGTGCTGTGTAATCAACTTACTTCCTCCCCCAAATTTACTAGCCTAGTGCCAAAATTTGAAACCATTATTATTGTTGTTGTTGATGTTGTTAAGGCGGCGAGCTGACAGAAGCGTTAGCACACTGGGCAAAATGTTTAGCGGTGTTTTGCCCTTCGCTACATTCTGAGTTCAAATTCTGCCGAGGTCGACTTTGCATTTCATCCTCTCAAGGTCAATAAATTAAGTACCAGTGAAACTCTGGGATCAATGTAATTGATTAGTTCCCTCCCTACAAATTTCAGGCCTTGTGCCTTTAGTAGAAATTACTATTATTATTATTATTATTAAAAGAAAATGAAAGTCTAAACAGTCATTTTTCACAGGTGTGTCTTTTTCTCTTAGTGTTGTTAAACAAAGCCAAATTGGTTAATAAGGCCAATGGGGGGAAGTGAGAGCCACGTGTTCGTTAACACGGATGAAGAAAAAAGTTCTTCATTCATTCTCTACATTCCTTGTCTGAAGACCTTTGAAAGAAGCACGTGGAACATAAGAGACAAGTGTGTAGAGTTTGTGTGGTGGATCTTCATTTTCATTACGTCGGCGAGAAAGCTTAACATGAACGCAGAAAGGTACATGTCGGATGCCTTTAGACCAAATGTGTTTGTTCAACTTTGTGTCAATATGAACGTCCTTGGTTCACATCATCTTTTCAGCAAACAACTTGATCTTTTTTATGGCTTTTGGTGCCTTTTTCTTTAGCTTCACGCCATAGACTTTCTTGTGTAGATGAATGGTACATTTCTTAGTAATAACATCATTCATAGAAAACTTCTTCCTCTCAAATTTCTGCTTTGCCATCATCCGACATGTACCATTCCGTGTTCGTGTTAAGCTTTCTCGCCGACATAATGAAGAAGAATATTCACCACACAAACTCTACACACTTGTCTCTCATGTTCCATATTTTATTGTTGTTGTTGTTGTTGTTGTTACAACTACTATCTCTAAGACAATGGAATGGTAGAAATCGTTTAACTCTCACCAAGGTCAAGCTTACCTTTCATCATTCTGAAAATTGATAAAATAAAAAACCAGTCAATCATAGGGAGCAATTTCATTTACTGTATCCCCATCCCCATAAATTTGTGGCTTTTTGCCTAATTTAGAAATCAGTATTATCACTACCTTCAAAGGAAATAAAAATATATAAACCTCAGATGGGACAGAAAGCAGAACCTTCCTTCAGGCAACTTAGTAAAACCATACAATACTAAACATGAAATACAGCTAAACAAGAAACTGACTCATATTACAGACAATATAGCAAAAAGTAGAAGAGGGAGGGGAACACAGCCATTAAAGTACCAATGATGAAAAATGATTTATGATAGTAAACTGCTAAATCTGCTCCTACCCCTCCATCCTAGCCATAATTCTGTACAGGTTGGAAATATGGAGAAAAGAAAAACATTTTGTTTAGCCAATGTACTGAAGAGCACAGGAATAAATAGCTGTATGACTACTAATTATAAAGTGAGAGAGAGAAAGAGGGAAAGGAGGGGAAGAGAGAGAGAAAGAGATAGATAGATAGATAGATAGATAGATAGATAGATACATACATACATACATACATACATACATACATACATACATGCATGCATGCATGCATACATAGACAGACAGAGAGAGAGAAAGAAAGAGAAAGAGAAAGAAAGAGAGAGAGAAAGAAAGAGGGAGAGAAAGAAAGAGAGAGAGAAAGAAAGAGGGAGAGAAAGAAAGAGAGAGAGAAAGAAATAGAGAGAGAAAGAAAGAGAGAGAGAGAAAGAAAGAGAGAGAGAAACACAGACAGATAGACAGACACATAGATAGATAGATAGATAGATAGATAGATAGATAGATAGATAGATAGATATACAGACAGACATACAGG
>NC_068986.1:73148219-73149016 GCF_001194135.2 Octopus bimaculoides | reverse complement strand
CAGATACACACATGCAAGCACACACACACACACACACACACACACACACACACACACACAAACATATGCATGCATGTGTATTAGAATGAGTTTGTATAACTGACGAATCATTAACCACGGAACCAATTAGCTTGCAGAAAAAAAATTATGATTTATCAAATGATCAAAGTCTATTAAAGATGGAATAGGCAAAGATCAAAGACCCAGGATGTAAATGGCTTAAAAAAAGCTGCATTTTTTGCACTTTGTAATGTTTGGTATTTTGTAAACCTGTTTAGATATTTTACATCTCAATAATGGTTGGTATCTGATTGCATGTATGTGCTTCTATCGAGAGTGTGTGTGTGTCTGTCTGTCTGTATGTGTTTGTATGTGTGTGCGCGCATACATGTGTGTGTATGTGTGCATGTGTGTCTGACTGTTTGTGTGTATATATACACAGAAATTTGTTATCATAGTCATTATTTGTGAGTAATAAGTATATGTGTACTATATTAGTTATATGTAAATACCTGTACATCTATAGACATAAATGTATACACACATATGTGTATATGTATATATATCATCATCATCATCATCATCGTTTAACGTCCGCTTTCCATGCTAGCATGGGTTGGACGATTTGACTGAGAACTGGTGAAACCGGATGGCAACACCAGGCTCCAATCTAATTTGGCAGAGTTTCTACAGCTGGATGCCCTTCCTAACGCCAACCACTCAGAGAGTGTAGTGGGTGCTTTTACGTGTCACCCACACGAAAACGGCCACGCTCGAAATGGTGTCTTTTATGTGCC
>NC_068986.1:73146185-73147441 GCF_001194135.2 Octopus bimaculoides | reverse complement strand
CAAATTGCCACATCTCCTGGTCCCTTGTCATTTCCTTAGTGAGGCCCACCATCCGAAGATCCTTTCTCACTATTTCTTCCTATATTTTCCTGAGTCTACCCCTTCAACAGGTACCCTCCATAATTAGAGCTCTGCACTTCTTTATGCAGCTGTCTTCATTCATATGCATCACATAACCAAACCAGCACAGTCTTCTCACCTGCACACAACATCTGATGCCTCTTATGCCCAGTTTTCCTCTTAAATCACTTACACTCTGTTGTACATGCACACTGACATTACCCATCCAGTGGAGCATGCTAGTTTCATTTCTTCCAAGCCTTCACAAGTCCTCTGTAATCAAAGCCCACATTCCACTGCCATGTAACAGAGCTGTACATACACAGACATCATACAATCTGCCTTTCATTCTGTGACAGAGGCCTTTAGTTACCAACAAAGGTAGAAGCTCTCTGAACTTTGCCCAACCTGTTCTTATTCTACAACTAGACTTTCAGGACTTCCTCCACCACTACTAACTTGGTTTCCTAGATAACAGAAGCTAATACTTCTAATGATCCACCTCCTCTGAACATTTGAGGGAGTCTATTGTCTGCACATTTTTAGTGCTTATTGTATGTTGTTAACCTTCCTGTGATACCGATACACCTCTAATGTATCCAAAGCTTGCACTGGGTACAATGTATGGAGTTTCTACCAACACCTTCTTACATATTAAGCAGGGCCATCTCCCAGGAGGGACTTGTGATTTGTCCATTTTTCCACTTACTAGGACTTTGATTTTTGCTAAATTAACTCTAAGGCCCTTTGATTCCAGACCTTGTTTCCACACCTGAAATTTCCCAGGGACGGCCAGTCCTGAATTCTATTAAGGCCTGGAGAACTAATATAAACAAGAGGGGGCTGAGAACTGAGTCTTGGTGAATTCCTACCTGTGCACTGAATTTGTTGCTATACTCATTGCCAACCTTAACTTTACTGGTCATATCCCTGTACATGGTTTGTATCACTCTCACTAACCACTCATCTATCCCTAGCTTTCACATTGACCACTAGATAAGGGAACAGGAAACCCTGTCAAAGGCTTTCTCCATGTTGACAAAAGCCAGGTACAGAGGTTTGTTTTTGACTAAATATGTCTGGTGCAGTTACCTAACCAGGAATATAGCATCAGTCATGCTCCTACAGGGCACAAATCCGAAGTGCATCGTATCTATGCTAATAATGTGTATGTGTGTGTATATATATTTATATAT
>NC_068986.1:73144955-73146093 GCF_001194135.2 Octopus bimaculoides | reverse complement strand
TATATATATATATATATATGTATATATAAAAATTAGTATACGTATTTATACACAAAAGAGGTGACCTTTAACAGGACACCTTACATGCTGGAAAGAGCAGTTAAAGTCCAAATCATGAATGTTAGTAATTTCAAAGGGAATGAAAAATAAAATATTTTTATAGTTACCCCTAGACTAGAATTTCTGCACTAATGTGCAAATAAATTAATTTGCCATCTGTGCTTCTTCAGTAAGGACGCTAAGATTAATGCATATTTATGCAGTACAGAGAATACATGTGTTACATACTTATACATTCTAATTCTTCAAGTCTACTGTACAAGCACAGTTACATTCAGCAGCAAAAAATTAAAACTGCATACCTAAGGGCTTCGAAACTATGAAAATTTTTCTGTGAAAATAATAAGGGAAGAATAATTAGAGAAATTTTCTACCAGTGGCCAGCATGTATAATAAAGTCAATAGACAACATATTTTGCATACAAATTAGCATACTTGTTCTCAGTCGAAAGACACCTGTTGTTATTTTCTTGTTGTTTGCATTCATAATTGTGTACCATGTTTTCCATTTTTTATCTTTTTGTGTACCATGTTCTCTGTTTTTTTGTCTTTGTTGCTGTACACATTCGCTAGCTTTCTTACAAAGGGGTCTAATGCTTTTAGCTAAGACTTTTTTGGGGGGCAACCAGATCGAACTGTCTCAAGTGTAACTGCCCGAAACAGTCATGACTTCTGGTACTTGACTGAGGAAAGAAGGCCACGAATGACCCGTCTTTTTTTTCCCCTGTCCTTCTAATTGTTGTTTCTCTTGTCCACCTTTGTATTGTCTATCTGTCCGAATGTTTTATTGTACTCTATTGTGTTTTTGTTTCATTTTTATATTTATATATATATATGTATATATATATGGTGGTTGTCTTACTCCTTATGCAGAGTTTGACCACCTCCTGTACCTACACCTTAGATCCATCATGTCGTCTGATGTGGCTTTTTAAACCAGACAATGTTTTGAAAAGACACCCACATAGATTGCATATCCAATTTGGATCAGCAAGAGCTGCAGTTAAGTTCTGATCTTTGTGGATCTTAAAATGTCTTGTGAGGCCTCCAATAGATTTATAGACCTTATATATGTATA
>NC_068986.1:73141761-73143596 GCF_001194135.2 Octopus bimaculoides | reverse complement strand
AAACCAATGCCTTGTGAGTGGAAATGACAGATGAAAACTGTATGAAGGTCAGTTATGTGTGTGTGTGTGTGTGTGTGTGTGTGTGTGTGTGTGTGTGTGTGTGTGCGTGCATGTGTGTGTGTGTGTGTGTGTATGCATGCACATGCACATGCGTGTGTGTGTAAGATTGTGGTTTTGAGTCCTAGATTGAGTGATGCATTATGTTTTTAAGCAAAACACTTCATTTCACGTTACTCCACATCACTCAGCTGGTAGAAATGAGTAATCCTGTGATGAACCAGCATCCCAGCCAATTAGTGGATTGGATATATATGCCACAGAATGCGGGAGACCAGTCTTATGAGGTCTTATATACATATATACACATATACATATATATCGAGAGAGATAGCAATAGAGATAAACACAGGTATGCTTGATATAGGTATATTTACATGGAGCATTGAAAAATACAGAATAAATGTACAGAGTAAGACAAGAAAATATGTAATTTCAAACCTCAACAGCTTTTTCAAGAAGCGTAGAGTTGTGTAATTCAGGCTTCCTGAAACAGCTGTCGAGTTTTGAAAATATATATTTTCTTATCTTATTCTGTGCTTGTATTCTGTATTTTTTGTACTCCATGTAAATATATTAATATCAAGTCTAACTGTATTTATCTCCATTACTACTTTTATATCAGCTTCATTTGGATTTCTTGATGGTGTAGGCCATGCCTTGGACAAAGAATTCAGAGTTTAAGTTTAAATCCTTTTGAGCAATGCTGCATGTTTTCTAATCTAAGCATATCCAGTCCTCACCTATTGTTTATGTGTGTGTCTGTGTGTTTGTGTGTGTGTGTGCGTGAGTTTGCATGTGAGTGTGTATGCATGCTTGTGAATAGGTGGAAGATGTGAAATAACATCTTTGTTATTTCACATCATTTCTTTTGACAGCCAGGGCAAATCAGTAATTTGATGTAGACCAGTGCTTTTCAAACTATCTGATGTGGTGTACCAGCAGATTTTTTTTCCAATGTGCCAGAGACCAATAATATTTCTTAGTAATATTAATTTATACCGGAAACAATATATATAATGAATATAATAAAAGCTGACAATTTTTTTTATCTTCGAGGAGTGGCTGTGTGGTAAGTAGCTTGCTTACCAACCACATGGTTCCAGTTTCAGTCCTACTGCGTGGCACCTTGGGCAAATGTCTTCTACTATAGCCTCGGGTCGACCAAAGCCTTGTGAGTGGATTTGGTAGACAGAAACTGAAAGAAGCCCGTCATATATATGTATATATATGTATGTGTGTGTGTGTATATGTTTGTGTGTCTGTGTTTGTCCCCCCCAACATTGCTTGACAACCGATGCTGGTGTGTTTACGTCTCCGTGACTTAGTGGTTCTGCAAAAGAGACCAATAGAGTAAGTACTAGGCTTACAAAGAATAAGTCCGGGGTCGATTTGCTCGACTAAAGGTGGTACTCCAGCATGGCCGCAGTCAAATGACTGAAACAAGTAAAAGAATAAAAGAGTAAAAATAATACAACATTACATAAACATTTTATAAGCATTTTATAATGTTTCTTTCTTTTCTGGAAACTTGCCGTGTACTGGCAGCTCAGGGGTCGTGGACCAGCACCGGTCTGCAGACCACTACTTTGAGTAGCACTGGTGTAGACAATATATCCTAAACTTTGTGCTTTGAAAGTACAATGGAATAAAAACAAAAGTCCTATACCTGAAAAACAGGTAAAGATTGGGAGTTGGAAATGCATCCAACCATAAAATACTACCCTCAAATAAGTCACTGTCTAACTTATGCTAGCATGGAAAAACTAATGCAAAAT
>NC_068986.1:73139962-73141751 GCF_001194135.2 Octopus bimaculoides | reverse complement strand
TATATATATATATATATATATATATATATATATATATATATATATATTCATACATGCATACATACATACATACATTCATACATACATGCATACATGCATACATCCATTCATACATACATCCATACATACATTCATAGATACATATGTACATTCATACATACATACATATATATATCCATACACACATACATACATACATACATACATGCATACATACATACATACATTCATACATACGTGCATACATGTATACATACATACATTCATACATGCATACATGCATACATCCATTCATACATTCATACATACATATGTACATTCATACATGCATACATACATGCATGCATATATGCATACATGCATACATACATACATGCATGCATACATACATACATGTAGGTTGGTAGGTAGGTAGGTAGGTAGGTAGGTAGGTCGATAAGCAAGTAGGTAGATAGGTAGGTAGGTAGGTAGGTAGGTAGGTAGGTAGGTAAATGGGGCTAAGGAGCTTGCTTTGCAATCATGTATTCTCATGTTCAGTCCTACTGCATGGCATGGCACCTTGGGCAAGTGTCTTCTACTCCAAGCTGACCAATGCCTTGTGAGTGAATTAGGTAGATAGCAACTGTGTGGAAGCCCGTCCTGTTTGTATATGTATGTGTGTGTGTGTGTATGTGTGTATTTGTGTGTGTTTGCATACATATATGTATGTGTGTGTGTGTGTGCATACGTATGTGTATGTGTTTGTGTTTGTTACCCCTTCACATGACGAATTATGTTGGTTTGTTTATGTCCCTGTAACTTCGGGAGTTGGCAAAAGGGACCATTAGAATAAGTAGCAGGCTTTAAATAAAAAAAGGTAATGAGATCCATTTGTTTGATGAAAGTCTCTCTATCGCTCTGTAATCCTCTAGATTTTCCTTTTCACCCCATCCCACTTTATCTTTCTTTCACACCCTACCAACTTTCGTTCCTTCTCCCTTCTCCTCACTCCTTTTCTTTCTTTCCCTCATCCTCTCTCTCATCCCACTTTCTTTTCCTCATCCTCTCTCTTGTCCCTCTTCCACTCTGCCTGTTGATCACATGATTATAGAGCTTTTTTCTCACCTCGGTCTTTTTTGGATGCGGCGTCCATCTTGCTGGATATCATTTCCCTCTTGACACTTTTTATCTATTTTACTATTTTCTTCTCTTCTATTTATTCTATATCCTTTCAAAATTTCTCCCGGGCATTACCCATTACAATTTGTCTTGGCCTAATGGCCTTTAATGCTTGTCTTCATTGATTGTTTACTCTGTATGTCCACTCTGTTATTGTTTGTTCATTCAAAGCCCTAACTCTCCACAAATTTTAGATTTTAAAAATTTCTGGATGTTGCTGTCTTATGAAGTATTCCTATCTTGTCATTAAAAGCACAAAATGGGTAGTAATAAACAGTTGACAACTGATGAGGAGTTATCTTCTTTTGGTATTTTGTCCTGTACTTTTCTCTTTAGTGTTTATGTAAAACGTTCTGTGAAGATATGCAAGAGAAACTTGAAGATGGCAACTTTGAAAACTATCTTGTTTTCAGCAACAAAGCCACATTCCATACGAATGGCAAAGTGAACATGCAAATTGTTCACATTTGGGGCAAAGAAAATCCACATGGCACAATCGAACATGAAAGTGACTTACCAAAAGTGAATGCATTCTGTACCATCTCAAAGAACTGTGATAACTTTGGAACATTATAAAATTATCATCTCACAGAATTTTTCATTCGAAATCTGTAGAATAAAACTTGTTATG
>NC_068986.1:73134173-73139713 GCF_001194135.2 Octopus bimaculoides | reverse complement strand
ATATATATATATATATATATATACACATACACGCACACACACACACTCAACAGGCTTCTTTCAGTTTCCACCTACCAAATCCTCTCACAAGACTTTGGTCAGCCTGAGGTTACAGTAGAATATACTTGCCCAAGGTGCTACGAAGTGGAACTGAACCTGGAACCACGTGGTTTGGAAGCAAGCTTCTTACTAAGCAGCCATGCCTGCACCTATAATATATATGAATACTTAAGGGAAAAGAGAATTTCCAGTACCCATGGAACACTCTTTGGTTGAACTAAAGACTTTCCCATTCTATTATATAACAACATGCAATCTCCCCCACTCCACCCAAATGTATAATGGCATCTAGCTGAGTAATTCTTTCCCCAGTGGACAATGGATACACATCATGTTATTGATTTAGTATCTACCCTTCCACCACATCACTTCACATATTGATTTTATTCACAAAACATCACTAATTTAACATTTTTAAATATCACGCTTTGTTCTCATTACTGACTGCTTTTTTCAGGTCAGTATGTGTGAGTGTGTGTGTGTGTGTGTGTGCATGCGTGCAGGCATGTGTGTGTGTACATGCATGTGTGATCAGGTACATGCATGTGTGTGCAGGCACATGCATGTGTGCATGCACATGCATGTTCATGTGTGTGTTTGATAGTGTGTGTGCATATGCATGTATGCATGTGTGTGTGTGCATGTATGCATGTGTGTGTGTGCATGTATGCATGTGTGTGTGTGTGTGTGTGTGTGCGCGTGTGTTTGTGTGTGCATGCAGGTGTGTGTGTATGTATATATTTATATGCTTCGGAATAAAGAGTTAGTCAAGTACAGAGCATAATATAAAATTATATAAATGAGAAAGGAGCAAGAAATTATGCAAAGATCTTCATTAGCTTACAGTTGTCTAAGCAAAATATTGATTTCAAATTTTGGCACAAGGCCAGCAATTTTGGAGAAGAGAGTAAGTCGATTACATTGACCCTAGTGCTCAACTGGTATTTATTTTATCAACTCCAAAAGGATGAAAGGCAAAGTCAACCTCGACGAAATTTGAACTCCGAACATAAAGACAGATGAAATGCTAAGCATTTTACCTGGTGTGCTAACAATTCTGCCAATTCCCTGCCTCTTTTCAAATTTTGGCACAAGGCCAGCAAGTTGGGAGAAGCAGGTAAATTGATTACATCGACCCTGGTGCTCAACTGGTACTTATTTTATCTTATGGTGGATGTTAAACAATGATGATGACGATGATGATATATATGCATGTGAAATGTAGCCAAATTGGTTTGGCGTTTGATATCATTGCATGGCATCTTGGGCAAGTGTTTTGGATTGCCTTGTGAGTAAAAGTAAGTAGAGGAGAAATTGTATGGAAGCCTGCCAGACAGATTGCACTTGTCATTCAAAAAGACAGCTCTCAAAAAGACAGCTCTCAAAAAGACATACATATCTTGAAGGAACATACATACATATGATTCATTATTCATACTCTGCAAAATCCAAGACAAATTCTTCATGGTTCAAAATGTTGCTTACTTTTTACTCAACCTGATAGTAGAAAGGATTATAACACAACAACTATACTACTCAGAAGGAAAAATAAGATTGTGTTTCAATGTAGGCAGCAAAATAGGTTTGTGTTCAAAAACTGATCCCAAATGCTGAAAGGATAAATATCCAAGGATGACAGAATAGTGACAGTATAGTAGAGAGATTGTATGATAGTAGTAACCATAAAGAACTATACTTGATTGACATGATAGCTATAAACACTCTCCTTATCCCACACATGCAGTCAATGAGCAATGAAAATGATAGGTAGAATGTGTTCACCAACAAATGTAGCAGTCTGAATATCTTGTACATTCAGCAGAGAGATCATGAAGTGTAAAACTCAAGCAATGATCAAACTCTCAGTTTAAATAAATATATATGAATTCTGGGTACAGCATATATATTTATGCATTTTTCATATTATCATAGAACAAAAAGTTTTAGGTGTTGGTTAAAGAAAGCTTGCAAGCTGATTGTTATATTTATTAACAATATTATATATATATTTACATTTCAAAATGGCCACCCTTTGCTTTCACTGTAGCTCTTAATCTTTTTGCAACTGGAGTGTATGACTTATTATATTTAAATAATGGACAAATGTATATGCTGCACCTGGTATATATACATGTATGCATAAGGGCATATGTGTGTGTGGATAAGAAACCATATATGAGTGTGTGCTTGTGAATGTGTATGTGTGTTCTTATGTGTGCATGTGTGCATGAAAGTAATTTGAGATTATGATTATGTTCTGGTGTGTTTGTTATGGGTATATAACAAGTGTGTCTGTGTATATTTTAATGAATAACTATTTTTGTGTATAAATGTTCACTGTAACTACCTCATAGCCAAAAAGAGAAAACTTGATGTTTTTCACCCTTTCCAGGCTCTTCATGTGTAAAGTAGAGAAAAGTGATTGAGAAATTTGAAAGAATTATATAAAGCAAAACTTGATTTATGCTCCACAAATGGAAAACGTTGGAATATGAGAGAAATATTTCAACTAAAACGATAGGCAAAGTTATTCTCAACAAACACAAACTCTTAGAATTTCATCAATCATCAATAAGCAGCCATTCAAATACACTATTTAAGTAGTTTTGCAACAAGCAACAACAAAAAAAACAAAACTTCACAAACAGGATCCATTGAAACTACAGAATTGATTATCAAGGGAAGTTGTTGAGTCAAAGACAACCAGCCAATTCAAAAACGGACTTAGTGAATATTGGAAGAATATTAAATTCAAAACCCTTGCTTATGTACTGAAAAAAAGCTCATTATTACCAATTCAGCATTTACAGCCATAAAAAAAAATGGGAGTATTAAGGTTTTTCATCCCCGTGTATTTCAGTTGAAAGCATTTTTTAATGTTTTACTGTCATCATTTATAACAATATTATTCCATTCTAGACAAGCTTTGCCTACTTCCATTTACATTACTTAAAATATATAAATTGCATTTCCATTGTTGAAATCCATGAAAATAAATGGAAACCAAAACTGACTCTTAAGTTCTATCATTTTGTCATTTGTTAGTTTGGAAATTTATAACATTTCCATAATACTTTGAACTGGGGGAGGGTAATTACTTGAACATTATCATCATCATTGCTGAAATTTCCTCTTTTTATCACAAAGCCTAAACCTCAATGATTACTCCATGTGTATGCGTGTGTGTGTGTTTGTGTGCACATGCACAAGTGTGTGTGTGCACTTGTGTGTGTGCACGTAAGCATACATATATGTGTGTAAATGTGTGCATATGCATATGCATTTATACATACATAAATATATTTGCACGTTGGTACATATATGTGTCAATGTGTGTGTGTAAGCATATAGGTATGTGTATATGTGAGTGTATACATGCACTATACATATATACTTACATATATATATCTTTGTATGTATGCACGAGCGTGTGTGTATGTGAGTGTATGTATGTGTGTGTATGAGTGAGTGTATGTATGCATATGTGGGTGTGTGCATGTGGCTAAGTGTGTAGAGAACACACACACACATGGAAACAAAGAGAGAAACATTGTTAAACTTGTCATGGACAGTCACCAAGTCTCCCATTTTAGGGATTCAAGAAAAAATGGTAATAACATTCTAGAAAAATGCAAACAGACAGATTAAGGCTAAAATCCCCTCAACTTAAACTTAATCTCACTGACTGTTATCATCAAAAGACAATTGCGAGTAAAATTAGAATCAGTAATTAACTGTGATTGATTCAACTGACTTCATCACTTTCTAACAAAAAAACTGAACCTGTACCAAAATCTCTCTCTCTCTTTCTCTCTCTTTCTCTCTCTTTCTCTCTCTCTCCCTCTCTCTCTCTCTCTCTCTCTCTCTCTCTCTCTCTCTCTCTCTCTCTCCTTACACACATATAAAGGGCATAAGTATAAAAAAATATTGAATAGGAACTATTGAATAAGAGCTATTCAGCTTGCAAAACTTTTGGATCTTCAGGTTATAATGCTAAGAAGCTGAATAGACAAGAGATGCAAACAGCTAGTCATCAAAGATCATGTAACTTTAGAGTTCATGAGAACTGTCCACTAGACTGTAACTGCCTGGCAAGTCAATAGTATACAATGAAAAGGTTGAATCAAACACCAGTGATCAACTTAAAACATATGTTGGGGTAAAGGAACACATATTCAAAAACCGTTAATACAAGCATAAAAATTCATCAGCCAAGACAGAAAATGTGATGGTTCTTACGTGAAACAAGTCCTCATAGATTCAAAATTACCTGGTCTATTGTAGATAATGTTCAGCCTTACGGGAATGGGGACTTCCAATCAAAATATAGTATGACCTTTGTTTGAGCAAAAAGAAATGAGCTGTTAACATCTTGTATGCATGTGGATAAAAATCTTTTAGGCCTCTTTGAATTTCATTCTGATTCAGGAAAAAACGTTGGTTTTCAGAATGAGTGATTAATAGGTTTTATTGATATATGTTTTAATATGTATGTGTGAAACTCTCGATGTGAACATATCTATATAAGCATATGTGTATTTGTATACATGTATGTATGCATGTCTGCATGAATATATAATTCTGTGTAAATATATGTATGTCTATGTGTGTACATATGTATGTATGTATGTATGTATGTATGTATGCATCTGCACAGGCATAGGCACATGCAAAATTAATAACCTCATACACACTCATTGTTTTTGAAGACATTAATTGAATACATTAATTAAGAAACATTGCTTAAAAATATCATTTTGGAACATTGCTTAAACACCTAAGCAATTCCATGACTTCAAGTGTATGAGGTTTATGACGTTTATAATAATAATACTATGAGAACCAGAAATGAAATCAAAAGCATGAGCTTGAAGCAGCCACTATCACACACGTCATTTACAAAAGTTTCAAATAAAAGAATATAAGGATAAGCATTTCCTTCAAACATACATTTCATATTTCAAAAAATATTCAGTCAATGGATATTAAAAAAGAAAACCAGGCTTGATTTATCAGCTGATGGCCAGAAACAAGTAACTTAGAGTACTGGAAATCAAAGCCTTTCAGTTAGAATGTATAAAAGAATACTCTACATTTGTATTAAGCCCTGTAATTCATCACTTCCAATGAATCAACAGAGATTTGATATATGCATAAAGGAGGGATATATTATCTGGGCAGATACTGTATTGGTTCTCAGTTAAGTTCCAGTTAACCACTAACCACTTCAATCAGTATTTGACATCTGTAACCACTATCTGCTGCTAGTCACTCTGTGAATTCTTCCAATGGGTAATTGCATGTACACTTCGCTGGACAGTAAAAATTGCCTGTAACTGTGAATAGTTAGTGCAGCAGAAACATGTATAGGTTATTATATGTTGTATAAAATTATATATAAAATAAATTTTGTGGATGAACAAGTCTCCATATTCTTTATTATTAATAATAATATATGCATATATATATATATATATATA
>NC_068986.1:73133152-73133567 GCF_001194135.2 Octopus bimaculoides | reverse complement strand
GTCCCTCCATCATCGCTTGAGAACCGATGCTGGTGTGTTTACTTCCCCATAAACTTAACAGTTCAGCAAAAGAGACCAATAGAATAAGTACTAGGCTTATGAAGAATAAGTCCTGGGGCCAATTTGTTCAACTAAAGGTGGTGCTCCAGCATGTACACATATATATATATATGTTTACACATGTGTGCACATAAGCATACAGATATAAGTATATGTGTGTATACATGCACTATGCATATATATACTTACATATATCATCATCACCGTTTAACATCCACTTTCCATGCTGACATGAGTTGGACAGTTTGACATAGAGCTAGCTAGTAGAGAGACACCTTGGTCGAGTGTCTTCTACTGTAGCCTCAGAATGACCAAAGCCTTGTGAGTGGATTTGGTAGACGGAAACTGAAAGAAG
>NC_068986.1:73132506-73133142 GCF_001194135.2 Octopus bimaculoides | reverse complement strand
ACAGGGGGATGCTCTCACTGCTCCTCTTCAGCATTGCAACCAACACATTGCTGGATGCACTTCCCAGCAGCTGTCGTTTGCGTGTTGACAGGGCTACCTTGGCAGGCCTACACAGATGACATGAAAACGGGACTACAGCATGAAAACGGGACTACAGAGCTTGCTCGATCTTTGCTCTGAGTTCTACCACATAGTGGGACTCGCTATCAATGTCTCCAAGCATGGCTGTATGGTAAGAAGCTTGCTTCCCATCCATATGGTTTTGGGTTCAGTTCCACTGTGTGTCAACTTGGGCAAGTGTCTTCTGCTATAGCCTCGGGCTGACCAAAGCCTTGTGAGTGGATTTGGTAGACAGAAACTGGAAGAAGCCTGTCATATACATACACACACACACACACACACATATTTGTGTTTCTGTGTTTGTCCCTCCATCATCGCTTGAGAACCGATGCTGGTGTGTTTACTTCCCCATAAACTTAACAGTTCAGCAAAAGAGACCAATAGAATAAGTACTAGGCTTATGAAGAATAAGTCCTGGGGCCAATTTGTTCAACTAAAGGTGGTGCTCCAGCATGTACACATATATATATATATGTTTACACATGTGTGCACATAAGCATACAGATATAAGTATAT
>NC_068986.1:73126489-73130829 GCF_001194135.2 Octopus bimaculoides | reverse complement strand
TAAGCAGGAAATGTGGTGTCAAAACAGGAAGTGTGTGTAAGGGGAGACAAGTGTTTTTAGTTAGAGTTATGAACTCTTTTTTTCCCAACAGGAAGTTTGTGTCTGTTCATAGAGAAATAAGGTCACTGAGGGGTGTGTGTGTTAAGAAATGGTTGGAATTTCTCTATGAAAAGATTCTCCTTGTTGATTCTTTCTTGTGTGGAGATTCTGTCTTTACATTGATAGAAAGGGAATATAATGAATTTAGGGTTTTTGTTTCTGGCGCAAGAGTCTATGTGGCCACTAAGTGGAATTTGGCGGTATTGAGGGAGGTTTATTTGTTCCTTATGGACAGCTACTCTTCTACGTAATGCTGCTTAACTGAAGTGTGTGTGTGCATGTGTGTGTGTGTGTACATGTGTGTGTGTGTGCATGCGTGCACACATGTGCATGCATGTATGTATATTTACAGTGTCCTTAAAAATATATACACGCATTGAATGATTATAAAGTCAGCATTTATTGAAATACATTTCATTTTCAAAATTTAATAGAGCCTATGGACAGAATTTGATATTTTTATGAGCAAGGAGAAAAAAACTGCCACCCAGGCATTTTTCTGCTAGTGGCTAAATTATTAAATATATACACATTTGATTTCCAATCTGTGTAATTTTTCTGATATGTTACATCTAATTTTTCTTTGTATTCTTTATTTGTCTAATAACACTCACTAACTCAGTAAATGTTGCTTTCATTATTTTTTTGCAGTCTTAATCTCTCTCTTTCAAAGAAGCTCAAAGGTAATTCATCCTTTACATGGTGATTTGATATGCAAGAAATAGTAAGGATCACATGGGTATATTCTAAGGCCAATCAAAAAGCCATACCAACAAATCCGCCTCTGGCTTTTACATTTTTTTTTTTCAAATTATGCCCCTGTAACAATTTCAGATCCTTTCTCCCTCCCACATTTTCAGCTGACCTCCCTGATAATTTGGAGTGATGTTCATATTAAGGAGGGGCTAAGATTAATTCAGATTACCCCATTAAATCTTCCCCCAAATAGTTGTTACATTTGAGGCAAATAAAGTGTGTTTTCTGTGTTTGTGTATGCATTAGGTGTATATGTGTAATTCACTTTGCTGGTTAAAGTTGAAGTAACATCGAAAGTATATAAATATATTTTTTATACAATAACTATGTATGGATATATATTTTGTTTTGTATATAGATATATTTCATTTGCACTTAAGGCTTATGTGTATTAATATATTTTGTTTCATATAATATATATTTTGATGACTAGTTTGTAATAAAAAAAATCATGTTATTTAAAAAAAAAATTCAGATTCAGATTCTCTGATGTTCAAAGTGTTTTAAGGGATGTACTGCAAAAAAATCATACTGAAAAACTTGCTATTGGTTCTAACTTATTTTTTTGCATCAACATTTATATTTATACCAAATATTAATACTAAAATGTATTAATAACCTAAACTATATAAACACACAGCTTCAGATGTACAGAGATGGGAAATGATATTTTTTATTCCCATTCAGTAGATGTTTCATCAAAAGAATTAACTATCACAAATATATAAACAAAAAAGAGGTGGAAAGAGAGAGAAGGCAGTAAGACAGTAAGGTAATAGAGACAGTCGTATTTCCTGCCTTGCAATTTAAGACTTTGAAAAATGCTGACACCAAATTAAAATTAACTGTTTATTTGAAAAGAAACTTGAAAAGCATACATTGATAAAAATATATTAAAACTGGAATTTTAAAAATTTTCTGGGCAATGGAGAATTTAATAATTGCTTTTTTTTTTTTGGTAAAAGTTACATAATTCCAATTAATAAATAAGCAGTTTTCTTCATTATAATATAGACGCCTGTTTCCACACTAATGACAGTTCTGGTCCAGGTACAGTTGATAATGCAAAGCAATGGAATCACAGGCATTTAGTATTTGTTTACATTTTCATTCAATGGTTACCCTCAATATATCAACTATCAACAATTTTGTACCATAAACTTTATCTTTTAAGCATCTCCATAAAAAAGTCTTGTGGTATGTGGTCCAATGAACATCGAAGGCTTTCTAATGAACCTCTTTGTCCAATATATCTGCTTAGCAAAATCTCATCATGGTAGGCCCTTTCATTACTATGGTAGGGTGGGGATGCCCCATTTGGCTGGAAATAAAACTCCACATCTTCAAAGTCTTCTTGAATGCTTGATATTACTGTTAAAGAAGAACACTGGAGAAGGTTACTATGAATGACAAAATATAGAGAGAGTTTGAATATTATTATTCTTAGTGTAATTATAATAGTAGTCAAAAAGCTAACTGCTGGTTATGTTACTGTCACCAGTTGTTCATTGTGTTTGTTGTCAGCTGCTGTCTGCATCTGTTTGCCATCTATCTGCTGTCTCATCTCTGTTGTCTCCCAAAGCTCTCTGTCTAGTAGTCAAGTTGTGCCAAATTTATACTGATGGATGGACTCAGAAGGAAATGTGCCAAAAAATGAAATTGTTGCTGGAACCTATTCGTGAAGTCGTGATTGGTCAGATTTTGTTGATCACATGGGAAATATCCTAGCAAATCATGACATTGGGTGTATTGATGTAACTGCTGAACATTCCCACTACAACAGATTATTATGGCAAGTTCAAGTAAATAGGACCAGTCAGAGTACTGTCAAAAAAGAATGGTCCAATTAATCTTCTTAATGAGAAGCTGTACCATACTGAAACTCCTAATATATTATGTTCCTTCATAATATATGGATTCTCATTTCCTCAGTAGGTGTAATTGTGGTGGTTAATTGAACCATTTAACCTTGTCACTTCAAACAATCTTTATTGAAAAGTGTGCATCTTCTACTCATCTTTCCAAGTACCACTTGCAAAACTTCGCTCTTCAATCTGGATCATTTTTATCAAGAGCAGGGGCTATTCTCAGAATGTAACTTTTCAACAACAGCTTGATTTTGGATGCCTGATTTTGAAATTCCTCTCACATGACACATTTGCCACACAAATTTTCTTGAACTCAGCAGTACATTTCTAGAACTATTTCTTGCTTTCTGGGGCTCGTTGAGACCACAGTCTTTCAGAACATTTCTTGTGAATCTGAACAGTTTCATCTGCTTCAAACTTATCAGTAATTCAAGTGATGGCAAGTCACATAGATGGATTTATTTCAAACTCCTCACTAAACTGTATTTGCACTCTGATTGTTTTTTTGAAATTCCAATAGTAGTTTAAAATAAATTCCCTTTGTTCAAAGTTTAGTCTTATTCCCTTCATTAATTCGAATGGGTTAAATCTGAAAAGAAATAAAGATTGAGTTGTCATCTGTTGTATGTGTATGCATTTTGGTAGGGCCACCTTATATATGTACCCATTTTATTTATTTATGTGTGTGTGCATGTGTGTGTATGTATACATATATATAGTGTATGTACAGACATATGTGTGTGTGAGTGTGTATATATATATATATATATATATATATATATATATCATAGTCATCATCAGTGTACATCCTTTTACCATACTTGCGTAATTTCGATGTGTTTTCTCTATGACTTCTTTCCATCTCTATTTGTTGCAGTCCATTGGCATATTCTTGATGTTTAGCCTATTAAAATCAGCTTTCAGTATTTCTTAACCTGCCTTCCTCTTTCCCATGTTTTCATTTGTATTGCTTAACACTTCTGTATCCAGCTCTCTTCCTCTGTAAGTACTCCATATACATACCACTGTCTTGTTTACTAGCAACCACTTGACCACATGGTACATGATACAAATGTGAGTGATGCTTATGGTTTTTTTATGTATGTATGTATGTATTACTCTTTTACTCTGTTACTTGTTTCAGTCATTTGATTGTAGCCATTCTGGAGCACCACCTTTAGTCGAGCAAGTCGACCCCAGGATTTATTCTTTGTAAGCTTAGTACTTATACTATCGGTCTCTTTTGCCGAACTGCTAAGTAACGGGGACCTAAACACACCAGCATCAGTTGTCAAGCGATGTGGGGAGGGGACAAACACAGACACAAACACACACACACACACACACATATATATATATATATATATATATATATATATACGACGGGCTTCTTTCAGTTTCCGTCTGCCAAATCCACTCACAAGGCTTTGGTCGGCCTGAGGCTATAGTAGAAGACACATGCCCAAGGTGGCATGCCATGCAGTGGGACTGAACCCAGAACCATGTGGTTGGTTAGCAAGCTACTTACCATACACCCACTCCTACGCCTATATATGTATGTATGTATGTCATGCATGTGTGTATATATGTATATATGTATATATATATATATATATA
>NC_068986.1:73123057-73126226 GCF_001194135.2 Octopus bimaculoides | reverse complement strand
CCTTGGGCAAGTGTCTTCTACTATAACCTTGGGCCGACCAAAGCCTTGTGAGTGGATTTGGTAGACGGAAACTGAAAGAAGCCCGTCGTATATATGTATATGTATATATATATATATATGTGTGTGTTTGTGTGTCTGTGTTTGTCCCCCCAACATCGCTTGACAACTGATACTGGTGTGTTTATGTCCCTGTAACTTAGCGGTTCGGCAAAAGAGACCGATAGAATAAGTACTAGGCTTACAAAGAATAAGTCCTGGGGTCGATTTGCTCAACTAAAGGCGGTGCTCTAGCATGGCCACAGTCAAATGACTGAAACAAGTAAAAGAGTAAAAGAGAGTAATATATATATACGGTAACATGTTTTTGCCACTATAACATGGCTGTTCAATAAAGAACTATGTTACTACATTTTAACCCCAGGAAAATGTCTTTTCCAGCTGGTTAACAATACACAACCTATGTCCGATATATTGTGAGTAAGGAAGTGAATCACTCTCCTCCAGCTTGACAAGACCAGTAGACCATGGTTTCTGGGTCTTTACCCTTCAACGGTACTGGATATCTACCTGCTAGAGATGGCAGTCAATTGTCCCTACTCACAATATATAAACAGAGAAGCGGTAGACAGCCACTGATCTCATAACGAGCAAAGTAGCTAGTTCTAAAATCTCTGTTCCATGTGACCCAAGGCTTGATCCAAGAATTGCATTGTGCTCCAATGTCTGCATGTCTGCTTTGGCATAGTTTCAACAGCTCTTGATACCCTTCTTGATGCCAACCACTTTATAGTGTGTAGTGGGGAGGTGCTTTTTTTCATACTGCCTGCTCTATTAAGGTTGCTATGTAACTTGTAAGACTGCAAACCTCAAGAGACGAAGTATGAGAGAAGTGGTGGATGGCAGAACAGGTCGCTGAAGAGAAGCTGTGTGGTTACTCACAATTAGAAAGAGAGAAAGACAATGATCTGTAGGAGCTGTGGAGAGATAGGTAGTGGAGATGAAGTATCCATGTGTTTGTGAATGTGTATGAATGTTGATATTCTACATTTGTCATTGCTTGAGCAGAATAGTGGTAACATTGACATTCCTTGTCAACATTATGACCAGTCTCTTTGCTTTCAAAGACCTCTGAAAACCTTATTTGAAAACAAGTATGGGTTGGTGACAGGAAGAACATCCAGCCTTAAACTTCTGCCTCAAATAATTCCTTATCCTTATCTGAACTCATGTTAACATGGAAGAATGAAACAGGTATTTCCTTATCTGTATTTACCTGATCACCTAGCTTAGAAACAACTTATACTTGTGATTCCAACGCATCTCACAAATTAGACATACAGATTTACATCTATAGAACTTATACAGTATCAAGTCAATCATATACACATTTTTCACTTCCACAATATGTGTTGTGTGTTCTTTTTTTCATTTCCATACCTCTTTTCCATTGTTTGTGTGTGTGTGTGTGTGTGTGTGTGTGTGTGTGTGTGTGTGTGTGCACTTATTTATGCTTATTCATATATTAATATATATGTATGTATGTATGTATATATGTATGTATGTATGTATGTATGTATGTATGTATGTACAAACTTACTTGCAAAAAGGACGTGTGCATTCGATGATGTAATAAAACAAAGAATATATATGCATGTATACACACATATATGTACTTACTTATATCTACATGTGTATATAGATGCATATCAGGGTACAGGACGTAAGAACAATGAACTACAGACCACGGAACGAACACATAGGAAAACAGATAGCCACTTGGAATTAATCCTTTGTCAGCTGCCTCTATTCTAACTAGACGTTATGTATGTATGTATGTATGTATGTATGTATGTATGTATGTATGTATGTATGTATGTATGCATGTATGTATGTATGTTAATACAGAGAGAGAAAGACAGAGCTGCTGAGCAATAGAGAACCCCCCCTATTATAAGTAGAGATACATAGCTTTCTAGGTGTATGCTCCCTCTCTCTTTCACACACACATTTATAATAACACTATATCTGTAAAAACTAATGTAAATTTGTAATTTCCTTTTGAAGGTTTGAGTCCAAATTTACATTAGTAAGAATATGAGAGCCACATTATAGAAAGAGCAACAAACTGATGTAATTTATAATAATATCTCTTCTGTTGACATTATTTGACCTTCCTTCTCTAGCAATGGTATAAAAAGGTATTTGAAATACACTCCAAACAAAATAACAGATTTACGTTTATACTGGAAATTGAAATGCAATGAGACAAAGAAAGACAAAAGGCTTTGCAGTCAAAATTTGGAATGAAATTGAAGTGAAAATAGTTTCCAGGAAACCTTGTAATCAATAGGGCGTGAATTCAATGAGAGTATAATGGAAATAGAACATGGATGGCTAAACTGATGTCCAAAAATAGTGAACAAATAATGAGAGAGAGAGAGAGAGAGAGAGAGAGTGTGTGTGTGTGTGTGTGTGTGTACGTGTGTAGAAATGGGAGGGGTAGAAAAGGTAGTAGCACATGAGAAAAAAGATAGAAAGAGATGTAAAGGTAGAGAAAAAAAGCATAAGACAATTAGAGGTTAAGAAAGATAGAGTGTCTAAAGAGACTGAGAGAAATAAAGAAGTTGGGTGGGGTGATACTGGAGCCATATATAAGATGAAAATATGAATGAATAAGAGAGAGAGGAGATGAAAGGAACAGAAATCTTGGTTTTCTAGTCCCATTGATTTTGACAGGCGTAATGATGCAATGTTGAGCCCTACTGTTTGCTTGCAATCCTGAATGAAAACTCCATTAACTTGAATCGTGGATATTCTTTTCAAAGGAATGAAAGACACATCTTTCCATTTTCTCCTTTTGCAGTTATGTGAGAAATCCTGATTCTTCTATTGTTCAATTACATTCTATTACATTCTGTATCTCTTACACTACTGTCAGCACATACACACATGCATGCATGCATGCATACATACATACATACATACATACATACATACATACATACATACATATATACATACATACATACCATCATGAGATTGGGAAGGCAACTACTTGACAAGCATTCCCTATTCGGCAACCCTGAACTCTTACCCAAAGAAATTGCAAGACTCTACCGTAACATAACATCAGAGAGGATGAATGCATTCCAGCAGAAGACCATGCATG
>NC_068986.1:73111568-73122432 GCF_001194135.2 Octopus bimaculoides | reverse complement strand
ACTGCCTCAACAAAAACCTGGAAAAATTAGGGTTCTCAAAACCTGAAAGAAAAAGGCTGATTAGAAGACTACAGATTCAAGCCATCAATGGAACTGTAAAGATATGTAAAACTTTCCAAAAATTTAGCACATAAATACATATGCATGCATCTAGACATAAAAACGCATCCATAAAACAAACATACAAATCTGCGCATACACTAACACCAAATACTGCACACACACACATATGCACAAATACCTAGATGATGTTGATAAAAGTTCCAATGAAGGAGCCTTGAATCTATGTTAGAGTCCGGCTCTTTCTCTATGGACAAGAAATACAGAAATGAAACTGATTGATAATATACATACATGCATACACACAAGCATACATACGAGGGGGAAACCAAAAGTAACTAGAAACCTTCTCTGTGGGACAAGCCCATTGTAGTTCAGATTTCTGCCACTAGAAGCCACTAGATGCAACCCTCAGGCATCAGTTTGTCAACCGGTGTCATCAGGTGAAGCCATACTGCCATGTAGCGCATCTCCAATTTGCAATGCTTCTCCCCTGTTCATCAATTTTTGCAATGGCTGAAATGAAGGAACAGCTTGCTTCCATGAAATTCTGTTTCCAGCTGAGGAAAACAGCAGCCAAACCAGTTATCATGCTTCAAACAACTTACAAGGATGCTCCTATGAGCAAATTACAAGTTTACAAGTGATTTTCACACTTTAGGAATGGTCACTTGTTGCTGGAGACTAACCTCATTCAGGTTACTCAAACACATTCCTCTTTGGAGATTTCCCTGATTTCTGCTGTGATTACCACCTTCAGTTCACCAATCATTTGAGGGTTGTTCTGGTAAACATTATCCTTGAGATATCCCCACAGATAAAAATCTGGGCAGGGGGTTCAAGTCCGGTGAATGCAGTGCCCACTCAACATCACACTTCTTGCTGATCAGTCTCTCCTGAAATTGGTCTCACAGCCAGGCTAGGGAGTCATTTGATGCTTGGTGGGTAGCCCCATCATACTGGAACCACTGTTCATCTTGATCTATCCCTCTGCATTGTTTTATTCAAACAGTTTTATTCAAAGATTTGTGAGTTTTGTTTTGTTTTTGGGGGGGTAACTCTGTAGTTGTTTTGTTTAAAATAAATTTTGTAAAAAACGCTCATGAATTATTCCTCAACCCAATATTACTTGAAGCATGAATATTTCTACATTTCATTAATAATTTTACAAGAGAGTATGATGTTCTCTTCTGTGTGTACTTTTCATTGCATCAATATTGATTTCAAATTTTAGCACAAGGCCTGCAATTTTGGAGGAAGGAGTAAGTCATTTACATTGACCTTAGTAATCTACTGGTACTTATTTTATCATTTCTGACCTCAGTGGTGCTTGAACTCAGAACATAGATAGATGAAATGCTGCTAAACATTTTGCCCAGCGTGCTAATGATTCTACCAGCTTTTTCCAACCACCTTTTACATTATATTAGTATTAATCACTAACTAGTACATGTTTCATTTTAGTTTTTGAAGAGTTACTTTCAGATATCAAATATTAAAATATTTAAATTTTAAGAAAATTTCATGAATAATTGTACAAGCAGCATTCTCTGCTTTCTATTCTGTAATTTTCCACTGGTGGGATATTAAGGCTCGCATATTGTGCCAAGGTCAACCAGGGAATGAACATCAATGAAGATAAGTTTCACTAATTGCCTATTTTAACTTTTAACCCTTTAGTTTTCAGATTAATCTGTAAAATGTAGTGCTTATTCATTCACATTGTTTTGAATTAATCATGCATTTTCTCAGTTTCAAGATTTCAATGATGTCATTGTTTATTTTTAGAATGACATTATAAGGCAAGTGTGAGAGTCTAGATTTGACCAGTTTCAACATTAAACTGGTAGAATATTTGGGCTAGATATGGCTAGCTATTGTAGTCCATCACTCTCATCCATATCTGTTGGCAAGTACTATGTCTTGGTATAGTTTTGAAATATATTTTGCTGTATGTGCATATATCATCATTTAGTTAACATTAATAATTAGCCACTATGTATTCCACTTTAGTTCTTGAAATACTACTTTAAGATTGCAAAGTTCCAGCCAGTGCAAGGGTGATGTGGTAAGAGACATAAAAGTGAAGAGATAAGCTTAAAAAAAGATTAGCAAAATGGGGACAGCAGAAAATTATACCAAGTAGTTTGCACGGTAGGTAGATGACAAGTTTATTTAGAAAGAGAAACAGAAAGTAGGTTTGCCAATGTTCGACTTGTGGACCAGAAGCATAAGGTGTTCCAGGCTGCAAGGCAGTGTATCAGAGAAAAGGTAAGATGTTGTTGAATAAAAGTGTGTTCAAATGGATAATGGAATACTTGTACTTAATGATTCTGAAAAGAAAAAGGTATGGAAGTACTTCTATGAAAGGCTGGAAACCATGCTAAGCAGACAACTGAGCTGGAACAGGTTTTTTGTTGTAGAGGAAATACCTAGCTACTTGCATTAAACAAGAGTGGGGCAGAGTTATCAGGATAAAGCTAGAAAGAGAGATAAAGATGGTAGTGATGGGATGCAAGGTAGAAGGTGAATAGAAGTGAGTGGAAATAGGAGAATGGGAAGGGTTGGTGAGTAAGGGTTACAAGAGTGTACGGGGTGAGTGAGGTATGGTTAGAAATGGGTCAAGCATAAGAAAGTGAATATGAGGAATGACACAAGAATTGAGGGGCAGTTGATAAAATCTATGAGTTGATGGGACAGTAAGAAAGAGTTGATAATGACTGTAAAGCTTTGGTAAGGTAGATGTAATTGAATGATGGATCAGGGTGAAGGCATGCTCAATGATACATATGAGATAAAGGGAAGGTAGAACAGAGTAAATGATGACTGGCTGTACAGAAAGGAATGAAAAGCAGCAGAATAGAAATAATAATACAGTAGACAGGAAATGAATTAAAGGGAGATGACATGTGGATGGGTATGTTGTAAGAACATAAAAGGAGAGACAGCTGTATTGTGTGGGGAGAGTGGAAGATGTCTGGTCATAGAAACAAATCAAACGGTTCATAGGAAAGGGAGAGATAATTTGGAGCACAGAAGGGTGGGTGATAAATGTAAAATGTGAATGGTGAGTGACAGTGTGAAGAGTGGATGTCATATGAAGTAGTTCTGGGCAGGGGAGAGAAAAGTGTTCGCACAGAAAAGGATTATGAAATACGTGGTCTGTCCAGTCCATCTCACTATGGAAAAAGGGATGTTAAATGATGTTGATGATTACATACATACATACATTTTTTTTTCCTGGTGAAGGCGGATTCATGGGGTTACCCTGGGTTTCCCGTCCATAAAGGGTTTAACTTTACGGTGTATCTTCAGACTCCAAAACCTGTTGGCCTTATGACCTCTTTGAAATATGGAGGGGAAAATGATGTTAATGCCTTTTTTTTTTTGCCAAAGTTACTTTCGATTTCGAACAAAATTAGCTAAAAGTTCTGAAAAAAGGGAAAAATACAAAAATAAAACATTTGAGAGCTGTAAATAAAATAAATTTGAACTACATAAGTGTGATAGAGTTTAAATTATTGAATCTGAAAAGGTAATGTTTCCAACACAGCCTACAGCTAAGGGAGATTATTTAATAAAGGGAGGCTACTCTATTCACACGATTTTTTAAAATTATTCCTGCTTTGGGAGGCTACTCTATCCACACTATTCTTTTTGCTTTAGTACTGGCATTTAAAATATTGCTATGAGTGGGACAAATCTAAAAACAAACTAAGACATTCCTTGAGAAAGTCAACGACGTATCTTTACAGTTGTATACTCATTATAACGTTAACGGCTCAATTTTAAAGTTCATTAATTTGCCTTTCAGAAAAACAGACAGAAGTTATCCCCTTTGAATACAGAGAAAATAATAAAAATATTACATATTAATTTCAAAATGAGGATTTATCAATGAAAACTTAACACGGAGGTTAGTTAGGTATCAGATGCATAGCTGCAGCTTACTGGAGTTTCGTTATTATGCTGTGATATGCATTACTAAATATTGATATTGTACATTGTTAAAAGAAATAAAATTATATGATGTTCATATCACTCACAAAAGCAATATGAAAAGAAAAAAAAGCATTGGAGAAACGGTGTGTATCTTGCGAGCAGATAAAATTTTCCGAAAACTATAGTGTGGCTTACAATGCGTTGCTTTTTAATTGAACTGAATTAAGCTTTGTAAGTGTTTGACTAAACTTGCTTATCGGGAAATTTCTAAGTTCGATTAAAAATTTTTTATTTTTAAATATCATCATTATAAGTATTTATACTCCAGTGAAATTAAGAAATCAACTCGTAAATAAATGACACCCTCGAATTCATCACTGTACACACAGAGTCGTGTATCTACAGATGTTTGAAGATAAACAAAATTTTCGTCATTTCGAGCCACTCAGTCAATGAATATTTCTGCCATATTTGGTGAAAATCTGTTCAGCTGTTTTCCAGTAATTTTGCAAACACACAGGCAAACAGGCAAAGATGAATGATTACAATACTTTGCTTTTGCTTACACATGCCAAAAAGTTTTGTTTCAAATTTTGGTACAAGGCCAGCAATTTCAAGAAGGGATTAAGTCAATTACATTGACCCCAATGTTCAACTGGTACTTATTTTACTGACCCCGAAAGAATGAAAGGCAAAGTCGACCTCGGATAAATTTGAACTCAGAACATAAAGACACGAAATGTTGCTAAGCATTTTGCCTGGTGTGCTAACGATTCCGCCAACTTGTTGCCTTAAGTAATGTAAAATATTGACAGAATCATTGTAGCAGCAGACAAAATACTTAGCAGTATTTGTTTTGGGGATTTACATTCCAAGTCCAATTTCTGCTGAATCAATCTTTTGTTTCATCCATCTAGTAGTTGATAAAATGAAGTTGCTGTCAAGTACGAGGGAGTGCTGAAAAGTTCCAAGCTTTAAGGGTATCATGAAAGGCCTGGTTGGAAGCCCAGCTTTCTGAGTTATTTTACAGGGCTTAGAAAAACTGAAGGACCACTGCAATAAATTTGTGAATCTGAAAGATTAATATGTTGAATAATTGTAATTAACTGATCCTCCTGTATTTTCATTTACCCAAAGCCAGGAACTTTTCAGCACTTCCTAGTACAGGGCTTGATTTAATTCACTGACACTTTTGTCTCCTTGGTTTCTTCAAGAAGTGATTATAGCTGAGAATCTTAAAGAAATCTTCTTCAAACCAATTGCAGTGTTGGGGCAGATGCAGGTATAAACCCCAACAATTACAGTATTCCTGTGAGGAACAACAACTCCAGTATTATTAGCTTTGAAAAAGGCAGCAAGCTAGCAGAATCGTTAACATACCAGACGAAATGTTTAGTAGCATTTCTTCTGATTTCATGTTTTCAGTTTAAATTCTTCTGAGATTGACTTTGCCTTTTATCCTTTCAAGGTTGATAAAATAAGTACTAATTGATCACTAAAGTCAATGTAATTGCCCTTAAATTTGTTAACCTTATATCAAAACTGAAACCATTATTTAAGGCAGTGAGTTGGCAGAATCATTAAAGCATTGGATAAAACTACTTAGCAGCATTTCATCTAGCTGTTTATGTTCCAAGTTCAAATCGCAACAAAATCAACTTTGTCTTTTATCCTTTCAGGGTCAATAAAATGAGTACCAGTTAAGAAATGGGGTCAATGCAATCAACTTAACCTTCCTCTAAAATTGCTGGCCTTGTGCTAAAATATGAAACCAGTATTATCTTTAAAAGACATTGTGTCCAATGTAGGTCAAAAGAAGTAAAATAACTTTGAGTAGTGAAACTGTATTGTCAGGTTACTTCCTTAATGTCTCTTATAGCCATTTTTCATACAATATTTCTTCTTCATATCCGCCAAGGTCAACTTTACCTTTCATCCTTTCGTAGTCAATTAAATAAGTACCAGTTACGCACTAGGGGTCGATATAATTGACTTAATCCCCTTGTCTGTCCTTGTTTGTCCCCTCTATGTTTAACCCCCTGTGGGCAATAACAAAATAAATATTTCTTCTTCAATCTAATTTGGCAGAGTTTCTACAGCTGGATGCCCTTCCTAACGCCAACCACTCAGAGAGTGTAGTGGGTGCTTTTACTCAGAGAGTGTAGTGGTGTTGCCATCCGGTTTCACCAGTCCTCAGTCAAATCGTCCAACCCATGCTAGCATGGAAAGCGGATGTTAAACGATGATGATGATGTATGTGTGTGTTTGTGTTTGTCTCCTACCACTGCTTCACCACACGTTTTTGTTTGTTTATGTTGTATTTTAGTGGTTCATTGTAAGAGATTGATAAAATAAGTACTGGGGTCAACCCATTCTACTAAGACCCTTTGAAGTGATGTCCCAGCATGGCCACAAACCAGTGACTGAAACAAGTAAACAATAAAAGATTTACTCATTCCTTGCGAGCTTACGTATGTCCTCAGCAGTTACAGCCCATGTTTCACTGCCATGTAGCATGGCTGTTCGTACACATGCGTCATACAGTCTGCCTTTTACTCTGAGTGAGAGTCCCTTTGTCGCCAGCAGGGGTAAGAGCTCTCTAAACTTTGCCCAGGCTATTCTTATTCTAGCAGCTACACTTTCAGCGCACCCACCCCCACTACTAACTTGGTCACCCAGATAGTGGAAGCTATTGACTACCTCTAGTTTTTCACCCTGGAATGAGATAGAAGTTGTTTCCTGTTTGTTTACAGTCTTTATTGCACCTGAACATCTGCCACAAACACATATATATATATGATGAGCTTCTTTTAGTTTCCATCTACCAAATCCACTCACAAGGCTTTGCTCAACCTGGAGCTATAATAGAAGACACATTGCCCAAGGGGTCACACAATGGGACTGTACCCAGAACCATGTGGTTGGAAGCAAACTTCTTCCCACACAGCCATACCTACATCTATGTAATAAAATACAAATATTTTATTATTGGATCTTGTCACAAATGGCAATTGAATTTTCATTGTAACTAAAATTGAGATCTGTTAAATTTGTTGTTGCTGATGTTGTAGTTTAGCTTCAAGTCACCATTGGGCGAACCTGTGATCAAAGGTGTGACAGCCATGACCAGGCTGTCCTTTTGTCTATCAAGAACTGTATTGTCCAATGTGTCTTCTTTTTTAAAGCAGAAAAAAGTAATGTGAGGAAGGCTTAGCTGTTATTTCTAGCAGATTGCTGAACCCTGTAAAAAATGTTTATTTGTTCATCTTCAAAGAGTATTAACTGTAGAATGAGAGAGTGTTGCAGATACTGGTTATTAGTAAAGCAAGTGTAGAGAAACTGAATGACTGACAGAGGAAAATATAGCATTTAAACCTGCCATTTCTGGCCAAAAGAATTTACTTGTTTTTATCTTTAAACTGGCCAGATCTGGTCTCTCACATTTACCCTATTATTTTTAAAATAAATAATCACATCATCGAAATCTCAAAGCTACAAAGTAATGCATATCTAATTCATCTCAATGTGAATAAATAAGCATTACATTTGACAGAGTAATCTAAAGGGTTAATCGGATCTAGTCTTTCTCATTCACAAAATGAGCTCCCTTTAATTTTACTCAGATTGCTTTCAGTTTTGGTATATCAATGCAAGTCAGAATTTTGACCACAATCAACCAATTGCTTTATCTCATAAATAAAAGAATCTGATGTTATTTGGAATTAAAGTCAGGAAATTTGGATAATTTTAGCCAATCAACAGACAGCAAGGCATTAAACAGTTTGTAACCATGACAACTGTATGTTGTATTTCACCCACGTGTTGATTCTTCACACCACAAGATTTACTTCACCAGTGTGTTTTATTTAAGTAAAAGTTTATATTTATCAATTAGAATTTCATTATAGATATTTTTCGTCAATTGTCTTAATATTTTACTTATTTTTCATATATAGCAAAAGTTGTTTGCAATGTTTATACAGTTTCTTGGCATTATGAAGGTGAATGGAATATGTAAACTTAGTACAGATAATTTGACATTATTTTTTAATTCTGCATGCAAAAACATATAAGATACAGGTATTCTTTTTCTTGGGACAAATTCTTTATTGACCAGTGTTATCCTTATCATAGTTTACAAATCTAAACATGGAAACGTTACTCAACTTTGAAGTTTTGGAGATAGACGCCCTCTTCTCACACACACATGCACTTATATAATAATGATGTACACAAATACACGACAGGTATACATAATACTGAAATACACATAAAGTAAACACGTGCAGACAAATATATTAATATAACAAATTTTCAGAAAATAATAAAAACATTCAATCAATGAAGTGACAAAAGAAACAGTAAGATGATATATGTTGATTTGATTAGGTATTTCTGTTTATTTAGAAACCTACAATGAAGAGGTCATCTCACAGACACTAAACTATAAATTTCGCAAGGTACAACCTTAAAGTTGACACTGCTTTGCTAAATGCAGAAAATTTCTGTCTCGCTATTGGCTAAAAATATGCAATTTTTCGATTTTTAAACCTCTGTAACTTTTCCCTCTAATTTTTTTCTCCACAACAGCATACCTTCATAGCAATTAGACAGGAAAACTTTATTATTATATCCAATTTTCAAATTTTTTACTGTCTTTTAAAAGATGTATATTTGGCAAATGAAAAAAACTAGATACGGTTAATCTGATGTTTGGATTAAATAATGATAAAGAACTGAGTTTATCTGCCACACCTGCATCTAATGGTTTTAAAATGGCATAGAAGTATCTAAAGTTTATTTTCCTTGCCTGATGGTATAATGATGGTCTAGAATTTATTTGCAATCTGAATCACTCATACTGAATAATAAAACAATCATTGTATTACTATTTCAACTAGAATGTTCTTATACACCACTGGTCACAATGCGCTTCCTCACATTGCTGTAGTTTTTGAATGATGCCACTCTACTGGCTAGGCAGGCAGGGCAACATTTCCCATGAACAGAAGGCCAATCTGTCACAGAGTTACCCATTTACAGCTGAGTGAACTAGAGTAAAGTGTTTTGCTCAAGTACACAGCACATAGCAAGTCTGGGAATCAAAAGCATGACCTTGCGATTGGGGGAGCAATGCCCTAACCTCTAGGGCCATGCACCTTCACACATAAGTGATTTTATTTAATCTCAAAGCCAAGAAAATAATTTGAATCAATACGAAATTTAAAAAAAAATAATAAATGCTTTATTAGTCTTTTTTTTCTTTACTTCTTTTTTTCACACTTTAATTAGAAAAATAGGCAAAAATGTATATGAACTTTTCAAAAGTAGAAATTAATCTTTGTTTAATCATCAGATTCAGTGTTATCAATCTTTTGTCTTTTCACACTTCCATTTTGATGTTCAGTAGCCAGTCGTATAAGCCGTAACAAGTCATCATTGTCCTCACGTGTAATCAACTCTATTTCACATGCCTCCTTGAAATTTCTTGCAAACTGTTCACTGTCTACTAAAATAGTAGCTAGGTCAGAAACAGGCATTTTAGTAATTTCCTGACAGAAAAAAAAAGAGAAAAAAAAACAAAGATCATTAACAACTGTTATTGTAGATGAGTAAGAAACATAATTTCAAAAAAATGTTAATTTCTGAGATATTTCTCAGTTTCCCTTTCTTATTTCCATTACATATATTCAGTAACAATGGTAGCTTTATGGCATGTTTGGGTTAAAAGAAGAATCTAGGACAGTCGTTTTCAACTGGGGTTCATATAAGATTTTGCTGTTAAAATTTATGAGCAATAAATTGGTTATACTTCTACAAAATATTTAAGCATTCTTTTATACAATTCCGAATAATGTTTAATCATAAAAATGTAAAAGGAGATTTTAGATGCTGAATGGCTATCAGGGTCCCTCTTCCCTTGAGTAAAATAAGAATCAAAGGAGTTCATAGGTAAAAATGGTTGAGAACCATTGATCTAAGAGGCTACTGATAGGTTCATTATGCTGTTGAAATTGGGGAGGTCACAAGGTGTCTTGTACACTCAACTTTTGAAAGCTTGTATTCCAAATGATGAAATAACTCCAATTGTAGCTTTTGGAAGTGAGTACATGTTAATAGATGAGTGAGCCAAATAGCCTAACCACTAAACCACAGCAAATATTCACAACAATAAATCAGTAACATCAACATGAATGTGAATATTCCTGATATCCAATATGGTCAAATTCACAACTCACCTCCAAATGATCATCAGATAAAGCCAAACATTTGGCCAAGTCAGATTTTATTCCAGATAACAGCAAAATAAGATCATTAGATGTATCCACTGGTCCATCACAAACATCATATGAAGCTCTCACTGTAAAAATAAAGTTTATATGTGTGTGTGTGTGTGTGTATTAGATAGATAGATAGATAGACAGACAGACAGACAGATTATAGATCCAATATAGAGGTAGATTCAACAAAAAAAGTACTTCATCCAAGTGAGAGCTAAATATCAATACCAAAAGAGCTACTAATAGTTTCATGCTTTTATGATACTTGTGTAATGTCAATGTGAATACCCGTCAGAGTGTAAGTATCTTGAGAGAAAAGCTGAACATTAGAAGCATCAGTTGTGGTGTGCAAGAGAGACGATTGCGCTGGTATGGACATGTGGTGAGAATGGCTGCGTGAAAAAGTGCCACACCCTAACAGTTGAGGGAACCCGTGGAAGAGGTAGGCCCGGGAAGACCTGGGCTGAGGTGGTGAGGCAAGACCTTCGTACATTGGGCCTCACCGAGGCGATGACTACTGACCGAGACCTTTGGAAATGTGCTGTGCGTGAGAAGACCCGGCAAGCCAAGTAAGATCGTTG
>NC_068986.1:73109658-73110681 GCF_001194135.2 Octopus bimaculoides | reverse complement strand
TATATATATATATATATATATATATATATATATATATATATATATATATATGCATATATATATAGTTCATAGATGAGAGCCAAATATTCTCTGTATAGAATACAATTAGTAGTGTTCAAGAGATTTAAACTTGACTGGATTTAGAAGTAAATGGTATGGATAAGTAAATTAGACAGACCAATATATAAAGTATATTCAATACATGAAATATATTGTGATCATCATCATTTAACATCCACTTTTCCATGCTAGTGTAGGTCAGATGAAATTTGTTGAGACAGATTTTTTTGTGGCTAGATACCCTTCCTGTTGCCAGTCCTCACCTATTCCCAAGCAAGGAAATATTTCCCCATACCTACTAATACATATATACATACATAATCACCCTGTATGTATGTATATATATATATATATATATATATATATATATATATATATATATATATATATATATGTATATATATAACACTTCCATACAGTTTCTGTTTACAAAATTCACTCATATGAGTGTGTGTGTATATCATCATCATCATCATCATCATCATCATCATTGTTTAACGTCCGCTTTCCATGCTAGCATGGGTTGGACGACTTGACTGAGGACTGGTGAAACCGGATGGCAACACCAGGCTCCAATCTAAATTTGGCAGAGTTTCTACAGCTGGATGCCCTTCCTAACGCCAAACCACTCAGAGAGTGAAGTAGGTCCTTTTACGTGTCACCTGCACGAAGGCCAGTCAGGCGATACTGGCAACGGCCACGCTCGAAATGGTGTCTTTTATGTGCCACTCGCACAAGCCAGTCCAGGGGCACTGGCAACGATCTCGTTCAAAAATCCTACGGGAGCCAGTCAGGCGGTACTGGCAACGGCCACGCTCAAAATGGTGCATCTCATGTGCCACCCGCACAAGAACCAGTCCAGGGGCACTGGCAACGATCTTACTTGGCTTGCCGGGTCTTCTCACGCACAGCACATTTCCAAAGGTCTCGGTCAGTAGTCATCGCCTCGGTGAGGCCCAATGT
>NC_068986.1:73093669-73109360 GCF_001194135.2 Octopus bimaculoides | reverse complement strand
ATTCTTATTCTAGCAGCTACACTTTCTGCGCACCCACCCCCACTACTAACTTGGTCGCCCAGATAGCGGAAGCTATCGACTACCTCTAGTTTTTCACCCTGGAATGAGATAGAAGTTGTTTCCTGTTTGTTTACAGTCTTTATTGCACCTGAACATCTGCCACAAACAAAAACTAACTTCCTAGTTAACCTGCCTTTGGTGTTGCTGCACCTCTTATGTGTCCATAGCTTGCACCGGGTACATCTTATAGAGTTACTACCTACTCCTTTTCTACATATTGAGCAGGGCCATCTACCTGAAGGGGTTTGTGTATATACATATATATATACAAATTTATTTTAATATGGAGTAGGACTGCCTTTGGCAGTAATTACAGCTTAAATTCTATGAGGTATGAACTCGTACAAAGTTTGAATTGTATCCAAAGGAATTTTTGTCCATTCTTCAGCTAAAACAGTCTCCAGTACTTGTAGTGATGATGATGGAAGATATCAACTCCTTACTTGTTTTTCTAAATTGCACCATAAATGTTTAATAATATTGAGATCTGGGTACTGTGGTGGCCAGATAAGATGTTCAACTTCACTAGAATGTTCCTCATGCCATTCAGTAACAACTTAGGCTGTGTGAATTGGTGCATTATCATCCTGAAAGATTGTGTTTCCCTCCAGAAAGTTCCGCAACCATAGAATGAATTTGATCAGATAAGATGCTTAAATAGTCTTGACTATTAATTCTGCCATGAAGGGAAACCATTGGGCTGCCGGATTTCCAAGATATAACCCCCACTCCCAGATCATCACAGATCCTCCTCCATGTTTAACAGTTGAAAGAAGGCAGTCTGGGTCAAATGCTTCTTTTGACTGTCTCCACACGTATACTCGGCCGGTGGTCAGAAATAAGGTAAAGGCTGACTCATCCGAGAAAATAACATTCTTCCACTGCTCTAGGGACCAATTCTGTAGGTTTTTACTCCACTCTAAATGCTTTGCAACATTTGTTTGTGAAAACAGTGGTTTTCTGATTGCAGCCCTCCAGCTTTGTGCAGCTCTCGGTGAACAGTTTTTGTGGAAACTGGGTTCTCGAGGTGGTCATTAAGCTCTGCAGTAATTTTGGGAGCTGTACTTTTGTGATCCTTTCTACCAATCCGCGTAAGAATCACAAGGTCCCTATCAGAAAGTTTTTGTTTCCTTCCGGAGTTCTTTCTCAAAAGCTGTCATCACTTTCGAGACAGTACTTCTTGATGCATCAAACATTTCGGCTGTTTTCATTGTGCTGGTACCTGCCATACGAGCACCAACAATTTGACCTCTTTGAAAATCCAATAGATCTGTCATTTTAATGAATATCAATTACCTTTTTCTGATGATATCTGAACAGAAACAGCAATCTTAGCAAAACATATTAAGCAACACTAATAATAAATCAAAAAACATAAAAATAAACAAGCTTTTGACGGTTTTATAGAAATTTCAAAATCATGATGCTATGATGCTAGGTGTTTCCATCATTTTGTCCAAACCCTGTATATATATGCATATGTATATATATATACATACATACTCGTACCAAAGGCAGTGCTCCAGCATGACATCTGCTGAGAATTACAAGTAAGGTCATGCTGAAGCAATCAAAGTCCATGACAGTGAAACCAAACTAAAGGACTATTTTCACAACAAAAGTGGCAATTATAATAAATGCAGATGACTCTATCTTCCTGTAAAAAAAACTGGAAGGCATATCAACAGTTTTGAACAGCTTTACATGTTTTGCTAAAGAGTTTGGCCTAAACATAAGATGACATGAATGGAAATGCTGATGGAATTTCTTTTCAATGCAGTGTGAATGTTGATTCTGTTATTATATCTGATGATGGAAGTACATCTTTGTTATACATGGTGTGGAAAGATACATAGTGGAAAATTATATACTAAAATGTCGATAGCATTTATAACCATTCTTACTAGGAATCGCTATGTAGTAAGAAGTTTGCTTCCCAATCACATGGTTCCAGGTTCAGTCCTACTGCATGACACCTTTGCAAGTATCTTCTACTATAGCCTCAAGCCAATCAAAACCTTGTGAGTGAATTTGGTAGACAGAAACTGAAAGAAGCCTGTCATACATATACTTATGTGTGTTTTTGTCTCTGTGTTTGTCCCCAAACAGCACTTGACAACTGGTGTTGTGTTTGCACCACTGTAACTTAGGAGTTCAGCAAAAGAGACCAATAGAGTGAGTACCAGGATTAGAAAAATGTACTGGGGTCGATTCATTTGACTAAAATTCCTCAAGGCAGTGCCCCAGCATGGCTGCAGTCTAATGACAGAAAGATGATAAAACATATTAGGAATGAAACATGTCAAATGTACACAATACATTCTGTAAAGTGACTAGCATTAGGAAGGGCATCCAGTCGTAGAAATTAGGTCAAAAATGGAACACTGACGACATACGTTCATTCGGGGAGTAGGGAACAGTAACTTCAAATAAGAACGAATTCAGAACTGAGATTACACGCCTGGCCCATGTCAATATAGACAGTCGACATAAAAAGAAGACGACGATGATGATGATCATGATCATGATAATGATGATAACAGTGAAGACAGCAACGGCGGCAGCAATAGCAGCGATGACGATATATTTATTTTGGGATTAAAAAATTTAATATATGAGTTAAAATTAGAATTATAGCAAGATTTAAAAAAAAAAAATATTAAATTATGAAAAATTTGTTGAGTAAAGGGAGGGGGAGCCTCGTTCTGAGTAATATTTTATGAATGAGCATTCTACGCGCGTTTGGCATTGAATTCCATTCATGTATGTTGTGAACGACAACTAATCACAAGGTGAATAAATTCTAACAGCTATGGAAGTTTCTCAGGAAGATACGGCCTTTCTGGCTACATTGTATGCAGCATGCGATCTGTTTCTAATGGATGATTGTTTTCCTCTCAGGAAAAATAGCTTGTCTGGCAACAAGGATAATAATATGGCGACCTGCTTGCTGGCGACGTTAGCGAGAAAAGGTGAATCAGCCGCAACATCTAACAAACAAAACAAAGCTCAAGTACGAGGTTCAAATGAAAGAGATGTGTTATTTAATTTTAGGGACAACCAATTCCGTCAATATTTTCGAATGGATCCGGAAACATTCGAAACACTATGTTCAAACCTATCGCCGCATATCTTGAGAGAGAATCAAACCCGAGGCAGGAAACCAGTTCCGTTGGACAGGAAGGTAAACATACAATAATAACATTAAATAAACAATGTATTTACTACCAATGTCTGGGGATGTTTATCTCTTTTATCACTGTCTGCATATGTTTTTTTATTTATTGTTTGAACGTCTGCACTGGGTTTACGAAGTTGGTTTAGCCCCAGGTTAACTGTTATCGAGCAGATCAATGATGAAGGACGTTCCAGCTATTACCACTTTGTCTTTTATTCTGATATAGTATATCTAGGACGTTAACATGTGCTTCCTTTTTTTGAAGACAGCAATGTGTGTGATTTAGAGAAAATTTGATTGCTATTTCTAGCAAATCAAGTGACTACGTAGAACTAACGGCGTAAAAATTTACCGAACCAACGTCGTTAATTTGAATATATACGAAGTTACTATCTTAAGTACTTTCCTATTTTAGCATGGAAAATTAAAATGGTAAATATCACGTAAGGAAATAGACTTCAAACATAATTTCATGGTGTTAGTTGTAATTTTGGTATCTTGACAACTACTTATAACCAGTTATTTTTCTCTGCTGGTTCATTCAGTAAAATGTAGAATAAACTGACGTTCAACTCTACAACGACAGTCTCTAAGTGCTGGAAATAGCAGCTAAGTCTCCCTCAAATCCTGGCTGACTTAACACAGAACAACATAAAAGTCATTCGTCGTCTGTTGAATGTATACGAAGACAACACCACAAAACTCGTCATCCCAATGTAACAAATATTTTTAATATTAAAAATTAGATATTCCTTTAATTTTTTTTCATCAACAAAACCTAAAGGCAGCAAACTCATAAGTTAATTAAATATTTTGAGATTCATCGTCCAAAAAATTATCTTAATACATCTCCTATCTTTAAAACGTTTAAAGAAAATATTTATTATTACGGGTTATTTCTATTAGGTTGCCAAACAAGCCTATCTATCTTGGTTTTGTTCTTTCTATGTAACTTGTAGAAAGTATAATGTTAATGCTTCCCTTGTTTGTTTTCAGTTGGGATTATTGAAAGGAAGAAATTAGCCCGTGGTACAGTCTATGTAGCCATTTTTTAAATGTAAATTATTTTTGACAAAGTAGCTTTGTTGATCCAACACGAGAAAAGCAGTACAAGACAGGCCTTCAGATTCCTTTAAACTGAGTGCTTTGAGGGAAATCCCTTCTCGCTTGCTCTCTCTTTCAAAAACAAATGATCAAAGATTCACAAGAAACTATTGCTAATTGGTGTTCGCCACTGACTATTTTAAATAGTAGAGTAGCTAACAGGTGAATAATGATGCATGAAAAAAGATTCAAGAGTTAGACTTCTCTGAACATCATTCCAGAGGATAGCACTTGGAGAAAGAAGGACTGGGATTACGTGATTAGTATGGGGTCTGAAGCTGGTACACAAAAAGGGCCATAAAAGGAGCAGAGATTAGTGGCTGTGGGATGCCTGTGTGAGGTAGTATGGATCCAGCTAGCTCTGAGGACCAGGAGATATTATAGTGTCAGGAGAAAAGACAGAGGAGATAGCATATTGAAATTGTCCAAGGACTAATCAGTGACTTACCTAGCTTGCCTTGCCTCAAAATAAAATGCCACAGTGTTATTTACAGAACTGGTACAAGAGAACAAATGCTATCCCTAAATTCTTTTGTAATTTGGTTTACATTTGCTTAATAATAATGATTGAATATATAGATGAGGACAACATTCTTCATATTAACTGCACAGTTCTAATGGAAAATCAGCACTGAGATATTGGTTTATTAGCATATCAAAGGCAGTTGACACATTCAGCTATTGGAAGGAATAATTTCTATCGTTTTTGTATTATTATTATCCCATTTTGTTTTCTTTGAAATTAAATGCATGAGCCTGGTGCAGCCTCTGGCTCACCAGTCCTCAGTCAAACCGTCCAACCCATGCTTGCATGGCAAGCGGACGTTAAACAATGATGATGATGACAGTTATTTTGAGGATAAACCCTTTAGCATTCAGACTACTCTGTCAAATGTACTGCTTATTTATTCATATTGCTTTGCATTCATCATGCATTATCTCACAACCTTGAGATTTATGATGTGATTGTTTACTTTTATAATGACATTGTAGGATAGATGCAAGAAGCTGGATCTGGCCAGTTTCAACTAGAGAATATTATAGCTGCTTTAAATGCTAGAGGGTTAACAGAGATAATAGGTGTTTTCATAATCCAATGGAAGTCATAAATTTGTAGTTGCAAAATTAATTCTTTGTTTTTTTGTAACATTTTTATCAATATCATTATAAAAAGACATGTAAACAGTTTTTGACTTGTCTCCGTATCACTTTATACTACAGACTATCTCCCTGTTATTCTACTGATGACATCCACCCCACCCCTCCTTTGCTCTTAGAACTGAAAGGTTTAAACTTAACACTGTTAATTAATAAAACACTCAGAACACACATACACTGAGCTGTACTTAGAATTTCTGAGCTAGCAATTGTTGATTTCCTTTTCTGAGGGCACAATGCTAATGGTTTCCAAACTGTGAACCTTCATTTTCACAAATACACATCCTAAGGATAATACTTTAATTTACAAAACCTGTTTTGCCTAATATTAATGTCAGTGTTGAAGAAGAACTGTAAGATAAAACTAATTATTCAAGGAGATAAAGGTAGGCTGTTTCCTCATATAATGTCTTAAAGAATAGCCGAAATATTAAAATCTATCTGACCTGTGCTTAAAAAAAAAAAAAAACTACAGATTTCTCAAGCTTTCACATTTTGTATATTGATGTTTAGTCTACATATTCCTACTTTAATTTTGGATTATTATTTGCTATAAACATTTTACCATTCAGGTGCTGATGTGTTTGCGGTTTCTTGGTGCCAAAGGTGAATCAGTACGTAACATTGCAAAACAATTTCAAGTCTGTGAATCTTCTGCATCAGTTATTCTTGACAGCATAATCAAAGGATTAAACAAACTGAAAACAGTTGTTATCAAATGGCCAAACCATACTGAGGTTGAAGACATTGTCCAAGGTTTCTACAACATCAGTGCATTTCCAAATGTTCTTGGTATCATGGCTACTACACACATATCAATTCTCAGCCCAAAAGATCACCCTGAAGTATACATCAACCGTAAAAAGACTCATACAATGGTATTGCAGACAATCTGTGATCACAACATGAAGTTTACTGATTGTTACACTGGCTGGCCTGGTTCTGTCCATGATTCTGTTGTTTTGTGTGAATCAGATATATTCCATGAAATAGAAAATAATCCAACAAATTTCTTTATTAAAGAAGACATACACTTGCTTGGGGCTGCAGCATATCCACTGAAAAAATGGTTGTTGACCCCTTTCTTAGATGAAACTTGCCTCGTTCCAGATCAGCAAGAGTACAATAAAAGATTAACTGAAACTCGACTGGTTACACAACAAGCTTTTAATCTGCTCAGAGGTCGATGGTGTCGACTACAATTTGTTGGAATGACCCGCACTGCACTCATTCCAAATGTTATAATGGCTTGCTGTGTCTTACATAATTTCTGTCTTAGCACTGAAGAAGAGTTTAATGACTTTTTAGAAGAAGACCAACTTCCTTTTGATGATGGTTTTCCCACTCCTGCCAATACCTATGAAGATGATGAAGTTGGTAAGATTAAAAGAGACAATGTAATGATATATATTAGTACCAACTAAACTGATTTTCTAGAACTTTACAGCAGTATTATAACTTCTTATTTATTTTTCCATATTACATCATAGGAAACTGAGAGTGAAATCTGCAGTGAGAAGTGTACTTAACTCATCTTTGTCATTTTGTACATTGGAAATGGAGTATATTTTAAACAATGTACTCTCAAATTTGTCTTCAATTTGTAAAGCTGAACTCTTACACACAAGTTACAGTGCTTAAAGTTAAAATATATTTTTTACTTTTGCTATGAAATCATTATAATAATGTCCTGATCCAGGTGCTTTATGGTGAACTATGGTTGAAGGTTGACAGCTACCATTTGCAAAAATAGCAAGCATACACTTATACATACAGACAACTGAAGTCAAACATTTGAACTAAATAAACTATGATTCTTAGCAATTGTTTCTCATATAATGGTTGTATGCCAGGTCTTGACAGACAAGAGTGTGATGAAAGAGCAAGCCTAGATGATTTGTAATAGAGATACAAGGCTGAGTAGTTTACTTTGTTTTTGTATTTGGTTTGCAAGATTCTTTATGTGAATTTGAGTGTTGAAACAAATTTTGTGGGCTAGGGAGAGTCATTATGCCAGTATAATTAACCCACACACTGGTTCAATTCCATTCCTTTTCTTTATTAGTCAATTGGTAAAATATCCAACTAATTTGTTTTGCTTTTGTTTCTCAAAAACAAAACAAATTAGTTGGATATTTAACCAATTGACTAATAATAAAGAGAAGGAGTGGAATTGAACCAGTGTGTGTGTTAATTATATTGGGATAATGACTCTCCTTAGACAACAAAAAATGCTGAGTAATTTGGAAAGAAGTCAGAAGTACTGGAGCATTTCAAGATACAGTGGATCATGATGGGGAAAAGATGGGAACAGAGGTGCTTGTAAGCAAGTGATGGTGAGAGATATGCAAGTGGCTCAAGGGCATTATGGTAAGTGAGGGTGTGATGTTAGATGTGAGAGGGATGAGCTGTATGTGAAGGCAGAAAAGGAGATGACTGATGAAAACAGTGTGGACAGGGATGATAATGAGAAATGAAAGTGATTACAGCAACTGAGTATTATACTATAGATAGAGAAATGAGAGGTATTAGGGGATGAAATGTGGGAAAATGCTTAACAGGGCAGAGAGAGGTGGGGCTGGACAGGGTCCTACAAGCAGAAGCATAACCTAAGTAGTTTTAGGATATTATTTCTGTTGTGATGGAGGGGTCTTCTTAAGCATAGCAAATCACCAGTCATCCACTCCATGAGATTCAGCATCTTGAGATAAGCCTTCACTACTTTGTCCCCTGTTTTCTTGGGTCTCCCTCTTCTGCAAGTTCCATCCAATCCAACTTAATTCATCTGTTTATCGTCATCATGACAACAGGCATTGAAAAGAATATCAAGTAAAAATGCCTGATATTATCTACACTTTCTGATGTCAATCTGGAGTAAAATCAACTGAAAAATAGTCATCATAATCATGTAATATCTACATTCCATGCTGGCATAGGTTGGGTGGTTTGACAGGAACCAATGGCTCCAAGCACTGCATTGTGCTCCAGTGTCTGCTTTGGCATGGTTTCTACAGCTGAATACCCTTGCTAACGCCAACCACTTTACAGAGTGTACTGGGTGCTTTTTTTTTCCTGCCAAAAGCACTATTAAGGTAATTATAAAACTCACAAGACTACAAGCCCTGAGGGAGTGGGAGGTGAGTCAGCTTTATGATGGGGCAAAAGGTAAAACACGAAAGAAGGGGATGAGCAGGTTCTTGTAGAAGAGTTGCATGGCTACACACATGTAGAAAGAGAAATGTGCATGTAAATATGTTTTTTAATGTTCATCTCTAAAGATAAGATTAACAGTTAAAAAAATTCTCATGTTAACAGCAGCTCATCTCAAATTTAAGTATAAAATACTTGTTATAACAACATGTGAAAAACTTGAGTTTATAAACTTATGCAAACCCGAAAGATTAAATGTAAAATACAGTATAATTTCTAATGTTTAGCATGATTCTGATTGACTTGAGAGCTCAGTGATGAAGGTTCTTTTCTAGTTATTGAAACCCACAAAACATGGATAGATATAAACTGACAAGATTAAAAACAATGTTGTTGCATATGGAAAAGATCATCTGTATATGTGAAGACATTGGTTGCTTCAATATTCTCTACCTGCTTGATGACAGTGTTCTCCTAACACCAACAGAGAAATTGCTATGGTGTTGAGACAAGCCATTTACTCCATTAATGTCACCATGCAAAAAAAATAAATCCAGAACAACTTTTTAAAAGCAATTATCATCATCATCTTCATTATCAACATTTAATGTTCATTTTCCATGCCACACCAGGCTCTATTGTCTGTTTTGGCTTGGTTTCTTCAACTGGATGCCCTTCCTAATGCCAACTATGAAATCTCTAAGACACCGTTTTACCTGTAGCATTTTGCAACATTGGCATCAATACCAAAACAAATCTCCAACCTGTAGGATTTACAATAGCCTTGAAAGCAATGTGGAAGTTTTATACTTGACTCTTCTTGTAAAGGACTTGCCAATAATATAGCTACTACGACTTTACAGAATTATTGATCTGACATTACTCTTTTACTTGTTTTAGTCATTTGACTGTGGCCATGCTGGAACACCGCCTTTAGTCGAGCAAATCGACCCCAGGACTTATTCTTTGTAAGCCTAGTACTTATTCTATCGGTCTTTTTGCCGAACCGCTAAGTTACAGGGACTTAAACACACCACCATCGGTTGTCAAGCGATGTTGGGGGGACAAACACATACATATATACAACGGGCTTCTTTCAGTTTCTGTCTACCAAATCCACTCACAAGGCTTTGGTCAGCCTGAGGCTATAGTAGAAGACACTTGCCCAAAGTGCCATGCAGTGGGACTGAACCTGGAACCATGTGGTTCGTAAGCAAGCTACTTACCACACAGCCACTGTACAGAAATAGAAAAATATGTGCAAAATTTGCTCGTGTATTCAGGAAGAAACTTTTTTTTTATACTTTCTTTAAATTTATTTGAAATAACAATTGTTAATTAAAAAGTTCAAGAGAAAACATAAGATATGTTACTATTAGATACTCACATGAATGGATTGGTGACCATGACTGAAATGACAACAAAATTTGAAGTGTTGTGTCCGAAGAAACAAAGTGAAAGTAGTCTTCATCATCAACTTCGGTTCCATCTTCATCCAAAACTAATTTTACTTCTGTTGTAGAATCAATGTCAAATTCAGCTTTTGCTGGAATTTAAAAAGAAATAAGTAATATTATTAATAATTTATATATTATTGGGTTAAATAATGGTTTCAAATTTTGGCAGAAGACCAGTAATTTGGGAGCGGGGATAAGTCGATTATGTTGACCCAGTGTTCAACTGGTACTTATTTTATCAACGCTGAATGGATGAAAGGCAAAGTGGACCGCATTGGAAGTTGAACTCACAATAAAAGGGCAGATGAAATGCTGCTAAGCATTTTGCCCAGATCGCCGCCTCTATTGGGTTAAATATTATTTGTTAACAAATGGTAATATGCACCAAAACATAATGTATTATATTTTCTTCCTTTACCCTTTAAGCATTCAGATCATCCTGTCAATTGCAAAGCTTATTTATTCACATCATTTTGCATTTACCATTCATTATCTAGATGTGACTGTGTGCTTTTAGAATGATATTGTAGGGTAAGTGTGAGAGGCCAGATCTGTCTTGTCTGAACATAAAAACAGGTACAATAATTGAGCTAGATATGGTCAGTTTAAATGAGACAACAGCAAACAAAATAATCAATGGAAAGGGCCTCTACGCAGCTGAAGGAACATGTACCTTTACACACTGATATTCAATATCTTAAGCACTTAACACACTGCCCACTATAATAACCCTGTATGGATGGTCACTAACGTGCTCCACTTTCATATTATTACATGGTTAGTTGTCAACACACTGCCAACTTGAATACCACTACATGGTCCTTGGATACTTTAGGTAGGATTTACTTTGTTACAAACATTTGAACTATATTCTCCATTCTTTCCCCGCCCCACAAGCGTTCAGAATGTGTATTATTCCCAGCATTCTCACTTGTCTGAAAAACCTGCTCTCTGAACCTAATTAATTTGTTTAAATGGTAAACTGGTAAATTAATCAAATTTAGATAAGCAGACAATACTAAAAATTTAGCATATCATCCCACATAGATTCCAGATAGAAATAGAATTTAATCAACATTTTTAATTTACAAATAGAAAGTCTTAAGAAAGTAATATGGGGTGGGATATACATGTTTTAGAAAATGTTATAAAAATACATTAATAGGCTAGAAGGAACTTAACAGACACTGGGGAATTATCAATAAGAAGAAAGAATGAAAAATTGATAAAGAGAAAAACCATAAATAAGAAGACTTAGATGTAATACACAAGAGAAAAGATATAGATGCAAACGTGGCTGTATAGTAAGAAGTTTGCTTCCCCAACCACATGGTTCTGGGTTCAGTCCCACTGTGTGGCACCTTGGTCAAGTGCTGCCAACTAAAGCCTTGTGAGTGAATTTGGAAGACGGAAACTGAAAGAAGGTTCCCATATATATATGTGTGTGGCTTGTATCAGTGTTTGTCCCTCACCACTGCTTGACAACTAGTGGTGTTGTGTTTACATTCTTGTAACTGAGTGGTTCAGCATAAGAGACCAATAGAATAAGTATCAAGTAAAGTAAAAAAAAAACGTATAAAGTAAGTAAAAAAAACTACTGGGATTGATTCATTCAATTAAAAATTCAAGGTGGTGCCCCAACATGGCCACAGTCTAATGACTGAAACAAGTAAAAGATAAAGGATATGTATGGAGGATTATAGGTGGGTAAAGAAATATTAAGTGATCCAAACGAAAAGTATGTGGAAGGAAGATAGAAAGTGGTGAAAGCTGAAGCTTTGTCTCATGAAGATGACAAAGGACTGCAACAAGTGATGAGATAGAAAAGAGTTATGCAAGCATGGAAAAACAACAGTGGCAGCTACTATTAAAATTATACCAGATTTTCACGAAAATCAAGATATTAAAAAATGCATAATGTTCCATAAGGTCTACTCTTGAGCAGTTTGGAGACTTCTTTAGCAGTTTGTCAGCGTTAATGGAAATACTCAGCTTTTTTTAAAGTTAATAATGGTTAATGCTTTTGTTATAAATACCAGGAGAAAGGAATATTGTTCTGGAAAGGGTATTTTTGGTCTTTTTATGGCTTAATCAGAGGAAGAAAGGCAGTAGCCATGGCCTTTGTTAGGGTCTCTGAAACTAGTAAGAGGTGCAAGTGGTGGTAATCTTCACACTGGAGAATACTTACAACAGAGTGGACTCTGCTAAAGCAACTGGTTGTGTTAACCCTTTAGCATTCAAACTGGCCATATCCGGCCTAAATATTTTACCTGTTTTATGTTCAAACCAGCTAGATGCAGCCTTCCACACCTACCCTACAATGTCATTCTAAAAACAAGCAATCACATCATGAAAATCTCATAGTTGCAACATAATGTGGGATTAATTCAAAACAATGTAAATAAGCACATTATATTTGACAGAATAATCTGAATGTTAAAGGGTTAAAGTGGGTCCCAACAGATTAAGTCTAAAGTTGGTGATGGAGGTGAGACAATAAAAATAAGAGGAAGGTTAAATCAATATGATATAAAGTCAACTAGTTGTGTAAAACAAATATTGAGACAGCAGTAAGAGAAAGAAAATTATAGGTAAGTGGTTAGCATTAGTAACTAAATGTATGTGTGTATGTGTATGCCATCATCACACTCATCATTTAATGTCCACTTTTCCATGCTTGCATGGATCAGACAAAATTTATTGAGACAGATTTTCTATAGACAGATGCCCTTCCTGTTGCTAATTCTTACATGTTTCCAAGTAAGGTAATACTTGACCATGGAAGACTGGAAACGAGCATCACCTGCACCTACCATGTGTCATACACAATTATTTGTTGCAGCACTGCATAAGATCAGCAACTGTTTAAAATTGCAATATTTTCTGCTGTTGCTAGTATTATGGGTATCCATACATATCAAACCCAGTGCAAGAAGTTTCATATTCTTCAAGAACAGACAGTATAGAGCTGATAAAGATCCATTTTAAATGTTAATTTCTGTGATCTAAGCTGTCCAATTAATATGTTAGACTAGAATTTTCTTTCATCAACTTTGAGTTTTAATAAAAGATTAATGACATTTGCATAAAATGTATGATTTGTATGTGATCTTTTTTAGATAGACTTTAAAGGAATGTCCAACACATTAAATCAGTTCTGATTTGCAAATACTGAATGTCAGTGACAGAATATGGACCACTAATCCCTTAGCAAATTGTCCAAACATCCTTACTTTCTTACCTTATCAAACCTCATCCTTCTACATAGTCAACAAGCCTTTAAGAAATATGTATCTCATTTAAGGGTCTTAGTACAAGTTATAATGACAATACAGCAATATCACTTTCAAATATGATTTAGAGATACCAAGATAAGAGTGTAATTTGTGATGTCAATGTCACTTATCAATAAGAGAACCCCCATGTGGTTGTTCAATCTATTAGAAATAACTACAAAATTGATAGAATTATCAGAACAATGGAAAACTTGATTACAAGTCTGCTCAGCCAGAGCTAACTTGAAGCTAAATAAATTAGAAGTTACGTTGGATTTGAACAAATTTCAATAACAATCCTATCTTCAAAAAAAAGTCATATTTACCTTTAATGAGCAAATCTTCCCGACTTTCTGCTTTCACTTCCTTTTGAACATTATGTTCTGTGTTCCACACTTTGTATTCTTTATAAAATGACATGGTCTTCTGTTATTAAACAGCTCTAAAATATAAATAAAGTACAACTACAAATAAACCTACATATCATTTGATAATGTTGTTGTTGATTACATTTATTCAAAGACCTACCCCAAATACTGTTGCTCTTGTTATATCTATTTAAGGAGGTACCTCATATGAATCTTCACTACATGCTGGAGTGTGCAGTAAAGGTCCTCAACTAGACACAGACCTTGTATGTCTGGAAAAGGTTTGCAGTTTCTGCAAAGTCATTTAACTAATTACACTGTGTAACAGATTTTTGTCCTTGGGTAGCAACTGTTGTTTCCTATTTGTTTACCCCTAGAAAATATAAAAAATGGCTAATATTTCCTTCAGACTTTGCTTTTCTTACATTTATGCAAACCCCAAAGAATACCCTCTCAACACAAGGCTATGATGCTCCCCCACTATTTGTGCTCATGATTAGAGCTGCACAAATTGTCAGCCACTAAGGGACGTGCTCAACTGGTTAAGGTCAAACAACTGACAAGCAAATCTGTGGTATTGAGCTAAATATTTGCTATAACAATATTTCTGCTTCAGCAACTCAGCATTGAATGTCTTAAATGTAATGGAAAATAGGTCAGTTTCAAAACACTGAAGTCCAGGTCACAAAAGCAAAGTTTGAAGGGAGTAGTAGTCATTTCCTTTAATTTCTAGATAGAAACAAATAGGAAATAACGCTTACTAACAAAAGACAAAGAAAAAAATAACAATTTTGTTGCACAATGTTATACATGTGACATATGTCACCTAGCTTACAGTTAATCTAAGGCTACACAACAATTGAGTAAGCCTCTACTTACATGGTCCCAACCAGTTAGAAATAGTAACCAAATTTCTCTGCATCCAGTCCCTACTGTATTGCAAAAGGAAAAACACATTGAGTAATCACATGTACACATAGTAAAAATGATGAGATGGTTGCCATTGCTGGAATATAGGTTTGTTTAATAAGGTCTGAGCTATACAACATTAAGCAATGTGGATTGCTGAATGTCATGACCATCAGTAATAGACTATGTACCACTCATCTCTCAGCTAACTGTCAAAACATCCTTACTTCCCTATTTTACCAAACCATCTCTTTCTATATGGTCAGCAAGCTTCAAATCTACAAACCAAATTCTGCAGTTTAAAAAAAGATGTACTAGATAATATTGTCTAAAAGAAAAAAAGACAGAATAGTCATGGCTGAAACGCTTTTCATCATAGATTCACTTGTTCAGGGCTGTCCTGGAGCTAACCAACAGCTATCTTTCTTTAAAAATTAAAACAACTCATGATATCTGGATTTAAGGAGTGGTTATATCACTTCTATAATTCACTACTTATTGTCAAGAACGCTAGCCTGGTTTGTCAATAGTCTGAGTTCAAACCCAGTTAAGGTTGATTTTTTTACTGCTCTTCATACTAGATTTGATAATTAAGATTAAAGGTAGAAATCTGGTTTAAGCACTCCATATAGCCCCTCATAACTTTTTTATTTTTTGGAATTTTCAAGAAATTGCCAATTTGTCTTCTACACACAGAAATTCATACAATTATGAAAAAGAAATTTTTTCTTAAATTTTGTAAACTTCCCCTTGCCCCCCACCAATCCTAAAATTTCCACTCTTTTTTTAAATTCTTTTAAAATCATAGTTTAAAATAGACAGTCCGAATTTTGACAAGACTTCCGCTCGTCCCCCACCCCAAAAACCACCCTAAAATTTTTTTTTTTTTCGACACAAACCCTGCTTTTCGGCCACAGGGAATACAAATCTGCAAAAAATTGGCAAAAATCAACATTTCCAAATTACCACCCTCCACCCCCATTTCCTTCATTTTTAACTTTTTTCAGAATTTTTTGTTTCCAAAATATGCGG
>NC_068986.1:73090843-73093422 GCF_001194135.2 Octopus bimaculoides | reverse complement strand
CGAATTTTTTTGCATAAATCCCAGCAATGGATCACCCTTGGGTGCATCATCATTCCATAGAATGTGTCTATGGTGAGAAAAATATAGAAAAACATACATACATTTCAGAGTGACAAAGAAACGTGAACAGTATCAGGTGGTCGTGGGATGTGTTAAAAACACCAGCTAAATCGCCCTTAAATAACACACGTTTTCCTGAAAGTTATGAGGGAAAAATCTTGTTTTGGTGATCGGGAGTTCAAGTAAACATTAACCGGAGTGCTTAAACCAGAATTCCGCCAGATTAAGTTTTACCTTACCTGATATATAAACACATGAACTCGCAATTTATATCGTTGCTATTATGTAAAAGTGTCATATGTCCAAAACGTTGCTTTTTCAGAAAACGAAAAAATAGTTATGGATATGTACTTGCACAGCAAGTGACTGAATCTGAGATCGTGTGCTGAAACAAAAACAATTGCAGCGGGAAGATGTTTATAAGCCTTCTAAGAACACACACAAATAATAAATCCGTTAGGTTCACTTCAACATTTAAATTTAATTTGTGTCAAAATATTTGGTAATTTTTCAGATTAACACCCGCACGTGTTAGGGTCAGGGTTAGGGTTAGGGTTTGGGTTAGTGTTTTACGGTTAGGGTTTGGGTTAGGGAATTCCGTCCCTAACCGTAACCCTAACACCCTAGTGAAGATCGTGCGAGTGTTAATCTGAAAAATTACCAAATATTTTCGTCGCTTTGAAACCGCGACCTGTTCACTGACAAAACTTCGGGCTGCATAGTTTCGCTATTCAAATTTTTTTTATTTTTTTTTTTTACATTAGCAACAGTTTCAGCTTAACAATAATACTTTGTTGGATGCATAAAATCGTAACTCCATGCATGTATGGTATTTTCAGTCAGAAATATTTTTGCAAAATTGTCGTATGTGGAACGTACTACACTGAGTTTTCATATCTTGGCAGCTGGAGAAACGATAGTTTGGCCAAAAGAACCAGTTATTGCAAGCAAAATTAAATATTGAAAAAAAAAACGCATTAGGCCAAATTTGGCTGTAAAATTAGTCCCACGAGGGTGTTTTTCGGCAGCTTAGGATATGAATTGAACCGGTTGCCTTCAACGTTTTTAAACAATTCATCAGAATGGTTCACCTCACTACTTCTGAGATGGCGATAAAGTAATCGAAGATTACTTATTGATAACTAAACTTGTAATAGACACATCATTCTCATAATTGGGATAACGTACCAACCATAATCTATAGAGAACCAATACAGTATACCAACCATTATGTAAACAAGTTGTGACTAGACACACAAGTTGTTTACCTTTTGATAAAGAGACTTCCGCTAATTTATCGTTGGTAAGAGAGAAGAGGAGCGTATTCCCATGAATCGTTTAATAATGAAACTCACCAGTTCTTTCCCTACCAGAGCCTGCCAAAAGGGTCCACTTGGGCCTAATTTCACAGTGAACCTTAATACATAATTATTTAACGAACCATCGAAGGAAACACAAATACATACAATTTCTCGACATGCTAAAAGCAGCAAATTTCCTTAGTATCTAACTAACGTCTTTTAAAAAAGAGGATGAATACATTATAATGTATATCCTAGATACTCCTAGAAATATAGGATAATTTGCGGTTGGAATGCCTTTCATTATGGGTGTGATCGATCGTGTTTGAACATGAACGAAACAAGGTATGGTTTCTTGCGTAATCAAATGTGTCATTGAGGAGGAAGTAACAACGTACGATAAACTAATTTTGATATTTGTGTTTTTAAATTGGGTGATGATGAAATTGCAAACTTTATACTCAGAGGTAGGTAACAGCTAAATCTCCTGCGAACTATATCTGACACTACTGCAGACAATATTTTGATAATCTTATAATGTTCAATGTTCTTTGTTTGTTTTTTTAATAAATAAATAGTAAATACCTAAAGTTTCGTTGACAGCATTCTTTACAAATATAGGAAATCCAACAATGGAGCAAGAACAGTAACTCTTGTAAAATAAAAATTAAAGAACGATAACTACAGGAGCCTTAATGATTTTGGTGATTGGATGAAAAAATGTGCAAAAGAAGGAATAATTATGAATAATTAAATACATCGATGACTATATAGGCACAGATGGAGCTGTATGGGAGAAGTTCGCTTTGCTACTACATGGTCTTGGCTTCAGCAAGCGTCTTCTTACTATAGCCGCATGTCAGCCAAAGATTTATGGGTGGATTTGGTAGACAGAAACTGAAACAAGACTATTTCATATATATATATATATATATACTCATTTACTTGTTTCAGTCATTTGACTGTGGCCATGCTGGAGCACCGCCTTTAGTCGAGCAAATCGACTCCAGGACTTATTCTTTGTAAGCCTAATACTTATTCTATCGGCTTCTTTTGCCGAACCGCTACGTTACGAGGACGTAAACACTCCAGCATCGGTTGTCAAGCAATGTTGGAGGAGACAAACACAGACACACAAACATATATACACACACACACACACACACACACATACATACACACTCACACACACACACACACACACACACATATATATAT
>NC_068986.1:73081603-73090089 GCF_001194135.2 Octopus bimaculoides | reverse complement strand
ATATATATGAGTTACAGAATGGAATAGATAAAAGCCAAGCTACATATGTTTCATAGCAAGCGGAACCTCAGAAGTGGTAGATGTCCAAGCAAGGTGTATACCGCAGGCTACTCTTCAGGCTGAAGATATCTTGATTAGATGAAATGTTACATTGCTGCAAGGAGGTACATGTTGATGCCTGGAACTTTCCAAGTATCAATATTTACCTCCTTGCAAGAATGCAACATTTCATTTAATCAAGATATCTTCTACCTGAAGAGTAGCCTGCAGTATACACTTCACTTGGACATTTACCACTTCTTGACCCTTCAATATATAACTTCCTAATCTCTCTCAACCTTCATTTCACCTTAATTTTTCATGTAATTTTCTAAATGAAATCTCCCCTCCCCTCCTGTGTTCTCAAGTTGACTACATATTTTTTGTACCAACTCTCTAAGTTAACCCTTGCTTGTTCGTGGTGCACCCACCCATTCCCACCACAACCACCAGCCCCACCACCATTACCTGATATCTCTCTCTTCTCCCACCACCATTACCAGATATCTCTCTTCTCCCAACACTATCACTGGATATCTCTCTTCTCTCACCGGAAACCCCTCCCTCACTGGTGGTATCCTCTATCATACCTGCAATCTCCTCCCAGGACAAATGCCACTACTTTAGCTGCCCACCTACCTTTTGTTTTCACTCAAAATTTGTGAACAAACTACTCAGTAATTTCCATGGACGTATCAATGTGGAAAGAGAAAGCTAATGGGCTGTACATACATGCTGTTCCTTTGTGTGTGTGTGCGTGCTTGTTCTTATCTGTGTGCATGTTTGTCTTGTGTGTGTGTGTGTGTGCTTGTTCTTGTGTGTGGGTGTGTGTATAGGCATGCTTGTTCTTCTCTTCTCTCACCGGAAACCCTCTCTCTCCCCTTGGAAAAATGCAACTAGTTTAGCTGCCCACCTTCTTAATCTAACATTGGCAAATTGGTATTCATATTCCCCTTTATCTATCTTTATTGATTTACTTATTTATATCTGCAACACCAGTAATGCTTATACTCACAACGCCGCTAACACCTACTCCTACCCTCAGTAGGGGTAACATTCTTAAGACACTTGAATGTTTGAATGATAACAGGTCGAAAGTAAGGACAGGTGTAGCATGTCTGTCAAATGAACACAGGAACCTTCTTCTTTTCAGGCACTGAATAACATCTCCCCTCCCTATGCCTCCTCCCACATTTCTTTCCCAGTTTTTAGAGTTGGCACTGTCAATGTAGGCACATTGAAAGGTAGGTCTAGTGAGATTGTAGAGATGCTTGAACGGAGACATGTTGATGTATGCTGCATACAAGAGATAAGGTGGAGAGGAGCTTCAGCCAGGGTCCTCACAGGCAAGGTACCTTCTGGGAAGGTAACAGTGATGGAGTAGTGAGGGTAGGGATACTCCTTGCAGGGAAATGGATGGGTAAGGTCATAGAGGTAGTCAGGGTATGCAATAGAGTGCTTAAGCTCAGGCTAGTCCTGCAGAATAGTATAAGCTACAATTATCTCTGCCTATGCCCCATAAGCGGGCCTACCAAATGATCAGAAGGACCACTTTTATGACACCCTTTGCAAATACACAGAGACATGCATATGCACTGGAACATATGAACACATGCATGTGTGTATGCAGACACCCACACACACAATACCTAAGTGAAATATATATATATAAATATATATATATATATATATTAATACAGGAGTTTTATATTTTCAATCTTAAAAAGAAATTACATAGTAAACCCTTGATTTAACAGGAGTTAATAATACAAAGGTGTGTCTGTTAATGCAGACTAAAATCAAAATCAACTAAAATCAAAACCAACTAAAGAGCAACTTTTTTTTATGTAAAAAAATACTTTAAAGCAATATGCAAACCACACATTTATGAAATGAAAATAAAGAACATGTAATTTTTATCTAACTTTTTACTGTGTGGTTGAGGAGTGTTTTGCTGAGACCATGTTGGTAATAGAGCAGTCTTTGTTCATTATTTAAAGGTAGAAGTGTTAGGAAGTCACCACCTTCAGACACTTTTGAAATGTACTCAGATGGAATCACTGGTTTTATCTGTTTGCTTTTAGATGGTTTTAAACAGGCCACAGATGAAACTGGATTGGGAGTCAGTAAAGTTATCATAAAAGAAAAGGATACAGCTTCAGTTGTTTTCCATACTAACATTGTTTCTTAATTATTATCTCCATGAAATGTTGAATATGTTCATAGTAAGGTTAAGTCTCAAAATCACATAATGCCACTGTAGGAGTGAACTGAAAAGTTCAGAAGATTCCATACACAGGGGTCATGTTAGTTGTCCTATAAAACTTCCACTTCCCCAATGTTTTCTTCTTCTCCTGCCTAATTAGGAAGAACCTCATCTGCAATTTCTTCATCACTGAGAATTTGATACCTAGTATCGCCTTTATTAATTTCAAGCCATTACTGAACATCATTTTCAGTTGTTTCCTAGTTGTTATCTTTTACATAGGTGTGCTGAAAGTAATTTGCCTGAGCTTTTATAATTAGGTTTAGTGTTGTTTAACAATATTTTACACTCATTTGCTAAAATCATCTTCAACTCCTTCCAAACATTTGCAAAGTTAAAAAAAGGCAGACTTAATATTGTAGGCTCTTAGATTCAGAAGTGTCCTGCCCATCCCCAACCTTTGTATTTTCTGCATTAGTTTCATCCTACAGCCTAATCATTATTTCTTAAAAAAATATTCTTTTATTGTCTCTTGCAGACAAAACTCTCCCCAAGTGCACTAACTTAAGATGTACATGGAGGCAAAAAGTGATATTTAATTCTACCAGCTCTATTTTTGCATTAATGTTAGAAGGGCTATTGTCAAGAGGTAACAATACCTTTACATTATTGTAGAAAACTTCCAGAATATTTGTCTGGAAGTTTACATCAGACACTAAGTACTTGAAGAACCAGCAAGAAAAGATTCCTGAAGTAAACCACATGTTCTTTGAACTGGTGTATATAAGAGGTTAGTTGATTTATATCTTTCAGAGATGTTTTATTTTTCACATCTATGACCTCCAGGTGATGCAAGCCATCAGCATTTGCAAAGAATAAGGCAGAAATTTGCTCTTTATTTAACTTGCAGTCTGGAGTCCTCTGTTTATAATTTGTAGGCCAAAGTACTTTCAGGAACAGCACAATTAAAAAGCTAGATTCAACATTGCAAATAAGATCCTTAGACCAAATAAGTTCACTTATATATAGCTCAGCTTCTAAAGTATCTATGCTTAAAGGTTCATCACAGGTTTTCTTGCTCACAATTCTATGCCTTTCTTTTCTAAAATGCTACAGTGATCTATCATTTGCCTAGATATTGTTTTCCAGGAGTTTCACATGCAAATTTCAACTTAAAATTCTTACATAAATGCTACTAGATCTATTTTTAACACGAAACATATATGATGACTATATATAGGGTGTCGAGCTGGCAGAATCGTTAGCACGCCGGGCAAAATGCTTAGCGGTATTTTGTCTGCCATTACCTTCTGAGTTCAAATTCTGCCGAGGTCGACTTTGCCTTTCATCCTTTCGGGGTCAATTAAATAAGTATCAGTTATGCACTGGGGTCGATGTAATCGACTTAATCCCTTTGTTTGTCGCCTCTATGTTTAGTCCCCTGTGGGCAATAAAGAAATATATATATATATATGATGACTTCTGTATTTTTATCTTGCCCAACTTTCATGTTTTAGCAGTTACTAACACTCTACTAAGTTCAGGTTAGGCCCACAATACAGTATTGGTCTCACATCTAGGAAAATCACATCCAGAAAAGAACCACCTGTCTGATTGATATAAAGTCACTCGCAGACATGCTCCAGTCTCTGTCTTCTCTTTCTGTCTTTCCATCGTTACTATAATGGCCTGTTTCTTAGAGATAGCTAGTCATGTGATTCTACTTATCATTCTTGGTGCATCTAATCCACTCCTACTCTCCAAACCCTGCACTAATCACTATGGCCATTACTTCTACCCAGAACACAGGCTCTCAAGAAGATTTTTCCTGCAGGTGTTGATTTGCAAAGATTTGACATCAATTTCACCATCTAAGAGGTCTACAAAAGGCCATTGAAACTGCCTCCAGACCCAACAAGCAGGGAAAAAAAAAGAAACACAGAATCACACAAACAATAAACACATTACGGAGATGTACTTGCATAGCATGTGACTTGATCTGAGATCGTGTGCTGGAACGAAAACAATTGCAGCGTGGAAGGTGTTTATAAGCCATTTAAAATAAAACACAAAAACCGTTAGATTCACTTCAACATTTAAATTTAATTTGTCAAAATATTTTCGTCACTTTGAGACTGCGACCTGTTCACTGACAAAATTCTGTGCTGCATCAAATATATTTCTTTTTTTATTTTTTTTAGTATTATTTGAATCTGATTCATTTCTCTTTGAATCTGTTCTGAAGAAAATATTCAATCATTACAAAAAATTTTCAAGTGAAAAAAGAAGTAGAAAAAATAAAATTATGATTGCAACTACAAGTACAGTTTTGGTACTTTTTGCTCTGAATAGATGTGGTGCAATGAAAATAATCATTTGAGAGTTGTATGAAAAGTATTCCAGGAACTTGTAAAACGATTTTCAGTTACTAGTTTTCAGATTCTGGACTTGATTGAGTAGCACCGGTACAAACATAAGGACTTAATCTGTGAACGACATTTAGTGTTCTGAGATGATGCAAAATTTCTTCTTGTTTTTTACGTTTATTTAGTATCTGTTTGCAGCATTCTTTGAATTCAGATGCAAATCGTTTATTATCATTCATATAATCAGCCAATGTACCAATATCAAGACGAAGTATTGCCTAAGAATAAAATAAGAATTGAAATATTATAATGAGTACTATTAAATATTGTAATTCATATTACAGAATAGGATAATAAACTTTTAATCTATGAAGATGAAAATATTTTGAATATTAACATCTGCACTACAGTTCAATCAGTTTGATCCCCAGTCTTCATCAACTCAATTGTGATCTCACTTGGCTTGAGAAGTCTTCTTGAGCATGGCATATCACCGAAGGTCTTGGTCACTTGTCATTGCCTCTGTGAGGCCCAACATTCAAAGATCATGCTTCACCACCTCATCCCATGTCCTTGGATCTACCTCTTCCAAAGGTTCCCTCCACCATCAGAGATCGGCACTTCTTCACACAGCTAACTCAGCCCACCCAGCAAATCTGCTGGCCTTATGCCAAAATTTGAAATTATTACTATTATTATTATTATTATTATTACTTAACATACTGAGTAAAATGCTTCATGGCATTTTATCCATCCTTACAATCTGAGTTCAAATTCCACCAAGGTCGATTTTGCCTTTCATCCTCTCAGGGTCAATAAAATAAGTACCAGTGGAGCACTGGGGTTGATGTAATCAACTTACTCCATCCCACTAACTTGACAGCCTTGTGGTGAAATTATTATTATTATTATCATTATCATCATTCTTTTCTTCATTTGGATGTCTATGGTGTTAGATACTTACATATTACATGCCATTATTATTATTTAGTAGTGGTAAAGTGGTGAGCTGGCAAAATTGGTAGATCACCGAACAAAATGCTTACCAGTTTATCTTCTGGCTCACTACATTCTGAGTTCAAATATCACCGAGGTTGACTCTACTTATCCTTTTGGGCTCGATAAAATAAGTACGAGTTCAGCAATGGAGTCAATGTAACTGGCTTTCTCCTCTAAATTACTGACCTACTGCCAAAATTAGAAAGAAAGGTGACAAGATGGCAGAGTCTTTAGCATGCCAGACATAATACTTAGCAGCAGTTCCTCTGGTCTTTACCTTCGGAGTTCAAATTCTGCCAAGGTCAACTTTGCCTTTCCTCCTTTCAGAATCGATGTAACTGACAAGCTCCCTCTCTCAAATTTCAGACCTTGTGTCTATTGTAGAAAGAATTACTATTTTGTAGTAGCCACAGTGATAGAAACCTGGATGCTTAGGGTTGGTTAAGGATTATCTGATACACAGTGGTAGAAAAGTGTATTCACCCAAGAAGTTAGAGAGGAAGATCATGTTGGAGTGTAGATAAGAAAGAGGTGGGTGGGGATCTCAGTTCATAATCATCAACATCATTTTAACATCTGTTGTCCATACAGGCATGGGTTGGACAGTGTGACCAGTGCTGGCAAGCCCGAGGGGGGGGGGGGTTCCAGTCTGATTTGGCACAGTTTTTATGGCAGGATACCCTTCCAAACGCCAACCACTTTACAGAGTGTGCTGGGTGCTTTTATGTGACACTACATGGGCACTTTTATGTGGCACCGGACAGGAGCTTTTCTGTGACACTACGCAGACACTTTTATGTGACACCGCACAGGTGCTTCTATGTGTTGCCGCATGGGCGCATTTACATGTCGCCATATGGATGCTTCTATGTGTCACCACACAGGTGCTTTTACATAGCACCACAAAGTTATTTCTAATAATTAATGAAATGCAGATCACAGATCATTACCAAAAGTAATTACTAACAACAGAAATAATTTATTTACTTACCTCTAACTGACTATTTGAAAAGGATATACATTTAATAATATCTGAATGAATTCCAGACAACAAATTAACAATTTCGTTAGAAATATTGGTATCAGATGGTCCATCCGTGGTGTCAAAAGGAATATTAAATGAAGATGTAACTAAAAAGAAAACAAAGAATGTAGAATTAAATGTTGAAAATTGTGAAATCTATTACTGTTAATTAGATTATAATTTATGAATATATTGTAAATATAATAGTTTAAATATAATAATGTAAATTTAAAAAAATATTTAGTCTCTAAAGATTGGGTTACTTGTCTGAAAAATTATAATCTCATTGATGAAAGAGAATATGCATTATATTCAATGCCTACTTTCCATGCTAGTAAAGGTACATGGCTCAGTGGTTAGAGCATCGAGTTCACAATCATCAGGAGATAGTGAGTTTGATTCCAGGACCAGGCTGTGTGTTGGGTTCTTGAGCAAGAGACTTTATTTCACATTACTCCAATTCACTCAGTTGTAGAAATGAGTTGCAATGTCACTGGTGCCATACTGTATCAGTCTTTGCCTTTCCCTTGGGTAACACCGGTAGCATGGAGAGGGGAGTTTGATATGCATAGGAAACTACTACTTTTCCATAAACAACCTTGCCTGGAGTGGTGCCTCAGTGGGTAACTTTCTAGGTGCAATCCTGTGCTCATCCATGACTGAAGGGGGTCTTTACCCTTTTTACTTTCCACGCTGATAAACATATATATTACATGCAGTGCTTGAGAAGACCCATCAAGTCAAGTGAAATTGTAGTCATGGTCAATCCTGATGTCATGTAACTGGCACATAAAAAGCACTTTTCAAGCATTGGGCCTCATGGAGGCAAAGTGGCCGATGCCAGTGGCACATGAAAAGCTCCTTTTGAATGCTGGGCTTCATAGAGGCAATGATGAATGACCAAGACCATGGCATTATGTCATGCTTGAGAAGAAGACCTATCAAGTCAAGTAAAATCACAGTCATGGCAGATACTGGTATCACATAAATGGCACCCATGCCAGTGGCCTGTAAAACACCCATTACACTTTCGGAGTGGTTGGCGTTAGGAAGGGCATCCAGCCATAGAAACTGTGCCAAATCAGACTGGAGTTTGATGCAACCTTCCAGCTTGCCAGCCCTGGCCAAACTGTCCAGCCCATGCCAGCATGGACAACAGACATTAAATGATGATAATGATGATGATGATCATCATCATCATCGTTTAACGTCCGCTTTCCATGCTAGCATGGGTTGGACGATTTGACTGAGGACTGGTGAACCAGGTGGCTACACCAGGCTCCAATCTGATTTGGCAGAGTTTCTACAGCTGGATGCTTTTCCTAACGACAACCACTCCGAGAGTGTAGTGGGTGCTTTTACGTGCCACCGGCACGAAGGCCAGTCAGGTGGTACTGGCAACGGCCTCGCTCGAAATGATGTCTTTTACGTGCCACCTGCAAGATGATGATGATATATAATATGTAATATATGCAATCATTTTATATTCAGGTATACACCTTGTAGTATGCTGAAAAGTTACATGAGATGTACTTGCACCTACAATGCATCACAACTGTCTGTACAGCATCTCATCTGCAAGGTACCAGTGCATGATGAGTCAAAACCATCATTATAGTTCTGAATAAAAAGTCTTGTGAATTTTATTGTTTCTCTCATATTTTTTAATGTATGTATGTATAAGTGTAAAAAGTAAAGACCCCCTTCGGTCATGAATGACCATGGGATTGTACCTAGAAAGTTAACCGTCTGAGGCACATGTCTGGGCAAGGTTGTTTATGGAAGACCAGCAGTTGCCCATACATACCAGTCTTCCCTCTCCACACCACTGATGTTATCCAAGGGAAAAGCA
>NC_068986.1:73073097-73080780 GCF_001194135.2 Octopus bimaculoides | reverse complement strand
CATGGAAAGCGGACGTTAAACGATGATGATGATGATGATGATGATGCAGACACATACACACACACAGATACAACACTGACTTTCTGGACACTAAAGGTTTAGAACCTTTATAATCAACAATAATTTACAAGCAGGATTTTCAAATTCCTGCAGCTACCAGACTAGTTTATTGGTACAGTGTACAGTACAGTGTTAATAAACTTTCTTTTATAAATCATTTATACTAACGTACAAGTACCTGTATTTCATGTAACTCTTTTATTCTTTGAATTGTTTCAGTCATTTGATGGCAGCCATGCTGGAGCTAATGCCTTAAAGGATTTTAGACAAAGAAATCGACCACAGGACTTATTCTTTGTAAGCTAGTACTTATTCTATTGGTCTTTTCTGCTGAACCGCTAGGTTACAGTGACATAAAGACACCAGCATCGATTGTCAAGCAATGGTGGAGGGACAAACACAGACACACATACACAAATACATATATATATAAATATATGATAGGCTTCTTCTAGTTTCCATCTACCAAATCCTCTCACATGGCTATAGTAGAAGACACTTGCTCAAGGTGCGACACCATGGGACTGAACCCGGAACCATGTGGTTGAGAAGTAAGCTTCTTACCAGATAGCCACACCTGTAAATACCAAAGTATATTTAATGTTTGTTTAATTTAGAATGCGTTGTCAAAGGTAACCTCCCCTCGTTCAGGAGAATCAGTAATTCAGAAAGGTTTTTTTGGAAGCAAAGGTCCTAGAAAATCAATACCACTTGATAATCAGTGTTGGTTTGTTTATGTCCAAATTGTTCCCCAGACCATCACATAATAGTTGTCATGCCAGCATGGAAAACAGACATTAAATGATGATGATGATGATGATATTATTATTATTATCATCATGATTATTATTATTATTAGTAGTAGTAGAAGTAGTAGTAGTAGAAGTAGTAGTAGTAGTAGTAGTAGTAGTAGTATTGTGGAGGCATAATGGCCCAGTGGTTAGGGCAGCAGACTTGCAGTTATAGGATCATGGTTTCGATTCCCAGACGGAGCGCTGTGAGTGTTTATTGAGTGAAAACACCTAGGTCTCCACGAGGCTCCAACAGGCGTGGGGGGGGGGTGAACCCTGCTGCATTCATTTACCACAACTTTCTCTCACTCTTACTTCCTGTTTCTGTTGTGCCTGTATTTCAAAGGGCCAGCCTTGTTATACTCTGTGTCACACTGAATCTCCCAAAGAACTACGATAAGGGTACACGTGTCTGTAGAGTGCTCAGCCACTTGCATGTTAACTTCATGAGCAGGCTTTTCCATTGATCGGATCAACTGGAACCCTTGTTGTTGTAACAGGCAGAGTGCCACGAGTAGTAGTAGGAGGAGGAGGAGGAGTAGTAGTAGTAGTAGTAGTAGCAGCAGCAGCAGTAGTATTTTAATATACATTTTGTCATCAAACTATTTTATGAAATTCTTAGAATATACCAACCAGGATAAGGTGCTGTCCAGTTTTTTGAACCAAGAATCACCTGAAATACAGTATTTTCAGGAAGGTGGTTGAAGTATTCCTCATCATCTACTTCTGTGCCATCACACTCAAGGCAGATTCTTACCTTTTGTGATGGAGAAACATTGAACTTATTCCGAGCTGAAAAGTAAAACATGAATTGAACATAATACTGCATGTTTTTTATTAGTCATATTGACATATGAAAACAGACATAAAAAAAATTATGATGATAGTGAAGGAATTAGTAGAAACTCTATAAGATATATCTAGTGTAAGCAATAGTTGGATTAACTCTTTAGCATTTAATCCAGCCATATCCAGCCAAAATATTCTGCCTTTTTATGTTCAAACTGGTGAGATCCGACATCTCACACTTAGCCTACAACATCATAGTAAAAATAAATAATTGCAGCATTGATATCTTGAAGCCTCAAGACAATGCTTCATTAATTCAAAACAATGTGAATAAACAAGTATTACATTTGATAGAATAATCTGAATGCTAAAGGGTTAAAAGCAGGTTAACAGAAAAGGTATATTTCAAATAGAGCAGTTGCACTGGGATAGTAAGCACTTAGAGTGCCTAGGAAATAGAGTCCCCCAAATGCACAGTTGACTCCCTAGAAGGGGTTGGTAGTTTTTGCTACCTAGGTGACCAAATTAGCAATGTCCTGAAAGTATGGTAGCTGGAATAAGAACAATGGGGATGGGGGTTGATGTCCTGAAAGTATGGTAGCTAGAATAAGAACTAGGGATGGGGGGGGGGTCCTGAAAGTATGGTAGCTGGAATAAGAGCAGGTAAGAGGAAGTTTAGGAGGCTATTACCTTTGCTGATAGAAAAGAGTTTATCTCTCAAGATCAAAGACAGACTGCATGATGGTTGTGTGCAAAATGCACTGCTGCACAGCAGCAAGACATGGACCTTGAGGGTGGAAGACATGTAAAGACTTGAAAGAAATGAGGTGAGCATCTTTATTGGATGTGCCATGTTATGTGCTTGAATGACAAAGTATAAATGAACTGAGAGACAAACTGAGTCTAAGAGGAGTCAGTTGTAGTGTATAAAATTATGTTGGTGCAGGCATACGAAGTGAATGGAGGATAACAGCTGCAAAAACAACTGTCAAACATTTAAAGTGAATGGCACCAGCAGGAGGAAGAGACCAGGGAAAATTTGGGATGTTGCAAAATGATTTCAAGATGGTACATCTGTCAAAGGAGATGACTGAAAAGCATGTCCACAGGTGATATGCAATGTTGCAAAAGACCTGACCTCCCACACACATTTAGTGCACATGCCCCTCACTTCACTACACCTATTCTGTGCCCTCTGAACATGCATCCCCACCCACTTGTCCATTCCATACCTTCACACCCCAGAGTCATCTATTTCCCTAACCACTATGCCTATTCTGTACCCTCCCATCTCCCCTACTCACCATGCCATGATACTCATAACTGAGAGGAAAGTGCTCAGCATGGCTGTGGAGTAAGAAGTTTGCTTCCCAATCTTGGTTCAGTCCCACTACATGACACCTTGAGCAAGTGTCTCCTTCTATAGATCCAGGCCAACCAAAGCCTTGTGAGTGGATTTGGTAAACAAAAACTGAAAGAAGCCCCTTGTATGTATATATGTGTGCACATGTGTATGTATGTGCGTGTGTCTTTGTGCTTGCTCCCCGCAACCATCTGGCAATTGGTGTTACTTTATCTACATCCCTGTACCATAGCAGTTCAGCAAAAGGAGACCGATAGAATAAGTACCAGACTTACTAATGACTGAAACAACTAAAAGATAAAAAGGTAAGATTGGATATCTCCCTTCCCCATACATCAATCACCCATATCCTGCTACCTTCTCCACCTTCCCAATTCATATTTCATGATACTTAAGTGGGGAGTGAGTGCACACTGGTAACATTTACCTGCCTTCTTTCACTCTTCCATCACCATGTTTGTTTGGACATATTACCTTGAGGATAAACACTGGCTCTTCATCATTAATTTATCTATCTCTCCTCTGCACCATTCATCCCACTCCATATATAACATGGATTAGCACTGCATCCCCCCTATTCAACCTCCTCATCTTCCCGCCTCACTCTCTCATTAATCTTCTAATACTACCTTTCCTCCAGCCCATTACCTACTTCTATCTTATCTTTCCTTCGTGCACCACTTTACCTGCTCATATATAACATGGGGTAGCATTATACCTACTCCTACTCAACCCTCCCCCACTCTGTCATCACACTTTCTTTCTCACTAATCCCCTGATGCTACTTTCATTTACTTCCAATTACTCCCTTTCCTGAACAAATAGACCTATATAACTCTAAGAACTGTCTTGGACCCTAATGAACCATCCAACCAATAGCAAACAGACTGACTCATCCCTTCACTGGATTCATCTACTCACCCCATTGTCCCCTCCCTCTCTCCTTCATGCTTACTCCTAATGTTACTTTTCTCCTTCCCTTCCTGTCTCCTCTACTCCCATCCCAAAACTGATCCCTCTGTTATTCATTCCATTAACATCTCACAGTAAATCTGTTCCTTTCCATCACAAGTTGCTACTCTCTTTCTCTTTGCAATCTGCAATGACCCTAACAGTACTGATACCACAGAAAGTGCCGGGTAAACTCTAAATGTTGACCGGGTTCATTAGTCTTGCTCATGACAAGGCAACCTTTGTAGCCCTGTACCACAAAAATGCATCCAATATACTAAGTAAAGTGATTGGTGTTGAGAAGGGCATAGAGCTGTAGAAACCATACCAAATATGAGATATTGGAAGAAGACATGGACTTCCAGCCTGTTGAATTCTGTCAAACTGTTCTATCCATGCCAGCTTGGAAAGTGGACATTAAAAAATGGATATTGATGATGATGAAGATGTAGCCTGAATACCATTACTGAATGAATCAGTAAACCTTAACAGCATGTAAAAGTGGCTTTTGAAGAGGCAAGAAAGAAGCTGAAACTTGCAGCATCTGATGCATTCAAAAAAAAAAGAGAGAAGGTAAAGTGAAAGGGAAGTAAGAGCAGCTTGAGTAGCTGAGTTCCATTCACTTGAGTACTGACTGCTAGGTTTTCCAATGAAATATGCAATGCTAATTTTTTCCAAATAAGAATGATATATTCTTATATTTATCTTCAGTATTCATATATACATTATTTCATATGTCTATACATACAGGAATGTCTTTTATGGCCATATGCCCACTCCCTCTCCCAGCCGAAAAGTTTTTTGTTTTGCCAGTGCCACATAAAATGCACTCATGTCGATGCCACATAGAATACACTCATGTTGGTGCTAAGTAAAATGCACTTGTGCCAGTGGCATGTATATAAAGACCCAGCACACTTTGTGAAGTAGTTTGCATTAGGATGGGCATCCAGCTGTGGAACCCATGCCAAAACAGACAATTGGAACCTGGACAGCTTCTGTCAAATCATCCAACCCATGCCAACATGGAAAATGGACATTAAACGATAATGATGATGAGTATTCATAATGGTAAGTCAATAGATGAGGTTCAGAAGAGAATCTCAATGATCCATATGGTCTGGTATTTAACTCTAGTCTTTGTACTTTTAAGTTATTAACTGAGAGATCATAGGAGGAATCGAACCTGGCACATAATGTATAGTAGCTAATTACCAACCTAGTAGACAAGGCTTTTTGAGAGTTATATGTCTTGGCCAGTACTGAGGACAGTTTATAAACTCTCAGTTGGTTGCCTGCTACTCTGTCCACTAGGTCTCACTTCATTGAACAATAATTGAAGTCTAAGGGAAACCAGAAGGAAAAATTTATTGCAGGAATATGGGCAGAGTCTCTGACACCAACTCACTGCCTAAGAAGTGAATCCAAAATCTTTATGTTCAGGCATGGAAATAGTTATAAATAACAAACAGAACCTTATCAGGGATTGATGATGTCAGCAAGCAACTAAGCATTCTGGTTTCTTTTAAGCACATTAAGAATTTGTTTTTATCAATAGCTCAGCTGAGCATCAAAGTTGTAAACAACCTAACCATTTTGGGATAAACAACATATTGGATTGTCATTAGCAATTTCATAGTTGGTGGCTTTTCTTTGACAGACCAATGGGAACATATCTATGGTTTATCTGGTAACTGACTCATAGTTCTAACACGGCTAGGATGAATTGCAGCAGGAACTTATGTCATCACTACAGTATTCAAATACAACTACTGACACAGATATCTTATACAGACACATACGAACTGATTCACTAGATGTAAATGTCATTTTTTTGTTAACAATTAATATTTTTACATAGGAGTATCACACGGATTTTGGTTTTTCTGTCAACCAATTTTGTCATTACAGATCACTTATTTTAGCTTCTTAATAAAACAAATCGGCTACTCAGTTTTTGTTCATCAGTACTACTGGATCAAGTAAAAACTACAGAACTGGGAGTTACACATTTCTTTTACCTACCCTTCTCTTTGAATGGAAAGTACACATTTGAATTTCAGAGACAGATCTTTGGTCTTCAAGGTTACTCTCAGTACATCATACCCTTCATTTCTAACAGTAGACTAATATTTCCTTATTGGCAATGTGTGTGTGTGTGTGTGTGTGTGTGTGTGTGTGTGCGTGAGAGAGAGAGAGATTAAGCAGTCTTGATATGTTTTGTAAGGTAAACTTCTTTCAGAAGACAACAATTTACTTCGAAATCTAGGGAAACAATCTAAAGAGAAACAAACCAACCTTTTTCAATTAGATCAGTAAAGCCATTGGCAACTACACCTTTGCGAACAATCCGTTTAGCATCCCACACTTTATATTGTGTTGATCCAGACATCCTGTTGAAATATATTAATAAAATACCAGTCATAGCAGCTCATATAATTTGGTCATCAAAATTACATAAATTTTCAAGGAACTGTAACATAATATATAAACAAAGATGAATATTATTATAACAATTTCTTTTTTTAATCTTATTTATTCTATAACATTATCATTTCAGAATATTTTAAATGCTTCCTACTTCAGGTTTTTTTCTTCAAATTATCTGAAGATCACTATATTTGAAGTCAGTCTATTATTTACTAGAAATATGTATCTGCCTATGAGAAGAACGGTCATAGTTGCAGAAGTGGAAATATATAGTGAAAGAACAAAATCTGTTTTTTGAATACTTATTGTGTGAAGCCCAGACAAGGTGACACAAGAACTCTCATATACACATAGACACATGATGAACTTTTAGTCTCTGCCTTACAAATCTACTCCTAAGGCTATGGTTGGCCTGAGGCTGTAGCAGAGGACACCTGCCCAAAGTGACAGAAGGTGCTATGAAGAAGCAATATATATATTGCCATCCACTTAAGAAAACACATAGTAAATAATCCACAAGCACTCAAGCAAACTGAGTCCTCAACTTGTCCCATTTGCCAAAAGGTTTGCAAGGCATCAACAGGCCTCAAGAGACACACTCATGTCCATAGAACATGATTACCACTTCATTTTACTGAACCCTCATTTGTTGTTCACGACGAGGGAATCCATCATATATAGGCGTGTGTGTATGTATGTATATATATATATATATTAATAGTTATTGTCTGCTTGCGAAGACCTGTTGAGGCAAGTGAATTTGAAACTGAAATTGAACCGAATTCGACAACTGGCACCCATGCTAACCTCTCCTTCATTGGACACTAAACTCTGCTTGCGAAGACCTGTTGGGGCAAGTGAAATCGAAATCGTAATTGAACTATATTCGATGACTGGCACCTGTGCCAGTGGAGCACCAACAGCACTGTCCGAACATGATCATTGCCAGAGCAGCTGCCTGGCTTCCATGCTAGTGGCACGTAAATAGCACCATTTGAGCATGATCGTTACCAGCGTCGCCTTACTAGCATGTTAGAAAGTCATTCGACCGAGGTTGTTGCCAGTGCCGCTGGACTGGCTCCTGTGGAGGTGGCACGTAAAAAAAACTCCATTTTGGGCGTGGCCGTTGTCAGTACCGCGTGACTGGCCTTTGTGCCGGTGGCACATAAAAGCACCCACTACACTCTCGGAGTGATTGGCGTTAGGAAGGGCATCCAGCTGTAGAAACTCTGCCTGATCAGATTGGAGCCTGGTGCAGCTATCCAGTTCACCAGTCCTCAGTCAAATCATCCAACCCAT
>NC_068986.1:73072534-73073087 GCF_001194135.2 Octopus bimaculoides | reverse complement strand
GTAGAAACTCTGCCTGATCAGATTGGAGCCTGGTGCAGCTATCCAGTTCACCAGTCCTCAGTCAAATCATCCAACCCATGCTAGCATGGAAAGCGGACGTTAAACGATGATGATGATTGCCAAGCTAACATGGCAGTCCAGAAAAATAGGATGAATGCTGCCGTTGATGAACCTGTGTCCATTATAACCTTCAAACAGGGAAGGTCAGCCACTTCCCCTTGCTGGTCTGGCATCTACAGACTAGTTTCAGGGTATTTGCCCTTTATCAATGTAGAGCAGCCAAACCAAGTAGATGTCGCTACTGACCGTGTGTTCAAAGGATTATTTACCTAAATTCAGTACATGGTAGACACAACGGGGTTCAAAACATCGCCCAAAGGTTAGCTGTTACCTGCTACATTTGTAAGTCGGTTAATATAAAGATCTTCACCCGTTAACAAAAAAAAAAAACAGCCTACTAGGTGTTAACAACTGTGTAGAAAACGAATGACAAAAAAAATTTGCGCAAACGGGGAGAGAACTTTCGGAAAATTCACAAGATTCGATTTTTCCG
>NC_068986.1:73067505-73070719 GCF_001194135.2 Octopus bimaculoides | reverse complement strand
TCGTTTGCGCAAATTTTATTTTTGTCATATTCGTTTACTACACAGTTAACACCCAGCAGGCTGGGGGGGGGGTCTGCTTTTTATTAACGGGTGATCATCTTTATATTAACCCGTAAGTCTTTATATGTAACAGAGAGAGGAAGTTCACTAGAGTTCGCTACAAAGGTATTGTATGTTTTGAAGACATTTGGTTGCTATTTCTAGCAAAAAGAATGACCTGGTAGAGGTTTCTTCGCTGAATTCAAACTTTACGAGTAGAAGTAATAAATGCCTGTTGTTGGCACAGAATAGATTCTTTGCTTTCTTTTTAGATAGCACGCGCATATGTGACAGAGGAGAGGAAAACTTTTAAATTTTGTGTGTCTGTGTTTGTTACAATTTTGTTACATGGTTTGTTTTCAATAAACTTACTTTAAATTTTGCTGTCACCTAACTCCATAAATTAGAGTTGGGATGAAAGCAAAAATAGGCATTAACATGAGTGAATTTGATTTCTTAAAGACCCGCATAGCAAATTATAAAGGGCAACCGAACTTGTTTTCATCCCCTTCATCAGCAGCGTTACACAATATTTACAACTGGGAATCAAAACCGAATCCTGGGCCTTCGTTGGGAATTGTTCTTGCTCGGGTCAAACGCTTTAGTTTAACCGGAATTTGTTTACCTGTTACTAAACAATTTCGCTATTTTGACAAAAAAAAAGTAACGATAACAGAAAATCCAATTAGTTAAGTTAACATGGAAATAAAATATTTTACCTATGAAGTTCAAGATGAGAAACTGGACTCATTCTAACTCGAATGAAGTGGAATAGAAAATGTAAATATAATAAAATAGGAAGCTAAAACAACATACGAGAAACAACAGTATGTCAGCAGATAGTCAACACTCAAACTATTCGAAAAATATCGTTCTTAATCAGGATATGATGAAATAAACATTGGCGTATTTCCAGTTAACACAAGCACTGATGTTTGTTTTCATGCTATTAACACCTACTTTATATAATTCGTGTTATTAATGCCTACTTTATTACCGCGTGTAAACTAAACATTGTATATTAAATCGTTTGGTGTTAATCAAACTGAACTAGCGCCAATATTTGAATACGAAAACAGAAAATAGTAATTAAACAGGATACCTTTAAGGAAGTGTTAAACCGATTCTTAATTTCAGTTGATATTCAAAACTAATTTATTTGTTCTAGTTTGACTGCGAGACAGAATTAGAAGAGCGCCGGGCTAATTGTTACGCGGTATCTTGTTCCACCCGTTACCGATCTGACTGCCAATCCTGCCTTTGTCGATGATGTAAATACCATTTAAGTGCGGTGATCCATTAAATCGATTTTACCCTTCTCCATAATATGTGTTTATTTTTGCCAAAATGGGAATTCGATGAAGGGTCACAATTGAAGAACGATAACTCTTCTTTGATTCACACTAGATTATCTTGTTGGCACACCGTCGCTTACGACGTCGAGGATTCCAGTTGTGGAAATGTCCTCGTCTCGAAAATTCGCCTCATTAAAATATACAGAATTATTTGGGACGTCCATTATAAAACAAACTACTATATTACAATGGACTTTAATATAGGGTTGCCTGACGACCCTTATATACGGGACATGCCCCATATTTGATAATTTTGTCCCCTGTACCTAAATTTCCCGTATTTAGTTCATTTTCAAATCTCGTAATAAAAATATTTTTTTACTACCTTGTTACGATTCTTAGTTGTAACTTTAAAAGTAACTAGCAGAGATACCCAGCGTTGCTCGGGATTAAAATGGCATAGTTTGTATATATATTACAGTTATATTGAAACAGGTGATGCGGGAAAGTGTAGCATTGACGACAAAACATTTGTGGAGTAAATAGTGGGCTAATTCGACCAAGCCACATGTCATTCGTCCATTTGGAATATTCCAGGCCCTTACTTGTCACTGAAAATTGGGAGTGAGGGGGGTATGTTCCTGCCTTTGCTGATCTTCAAAAAGTCTCATCTCACGTCTGTTTTGAGACTCCACTTGATGTTACAGGAGGAGTTGAACAAAGCATTGCAAGTCAATAACTATTTCTAATATAGGGATTTCTTTGAGGGGTGGTGGTTGTGGTGGGGGTACCACTAACCCTCACCCAATCAGCACCAGTAAGCAACTGGTACTTTATTTATTAAGTCTGAAAGAATAAAAGGCAACGATGACCTCAAAGTAATTTGAACAAGGAAAATAAAGATCCATGACAAATATTGCAAACATTCTTCCAAAGCTCTCACAAATCTGCCAGCTCATAACTTATAAAATTCTTTCTTCTGTGGGTACAAGGCATGATATTTGGCAAAGGAGATTAGTTAGTTAAATAATCCCCAGTAGATTTCGACAGGATTTAAACTCAAAGCATAGTCAAAATGAACACTGCTAAGCAAAATGTCCATTGCTATAACAATTCAACCATTCTACCACCCAGCTGCAAGTTAATCATAAACAAATGAAATCTTTATTTGGTCACTTGACCTGGAAGAAACAACAGCCAAAATAGCCATCCTTTTTAAATAAAGACAGAACACATTAAATACTATAGCCCTAGATTACACCTGAAAAGATGGTGCAGCTATGGCTGGTATGTCTCAGATCACTGGTCTCCTTAATCAGGGTTAATAATGAACAATTTATGTTGATTAGAACAGTCAATTCATCATACACTTCTGATTATTAGAAAATGAAGTGTCTTGATCACAAACGGAACCAGTGACAAGGTATGAAACCAATGTATAATGTAAGTGTAAACTACAACCTAAAATTATTGTTTCCTTTTGCTATCTCTTCCACTATCCCTCTAATGCCTTCTTCTCCTCAGAACAAACAAACTGTATACCACATCCTACATTTTACCTTATATATATATGCTTCTTCTCCAGTCCTCATACCTTTTGTTTTACCCATCCAAAACACTTTCTTAATTCTTCCAACCCAGAATTGTTGTTCTCAACAGCAATCTACACAAAATTCAACTTGAAAGTCAACTGTATCAATCACATCAGTCACAAGGACTGCAAATGTCACTCTTCAAACTAAATAAAACAAACTAATCAAATATTTGCTGTACTGCTGTCTGACTGGTATCTTTTGGTATCTTCCAAGTTTAGACTCACAGGGATGGTTTCCTGGTTTCTGTAGTATATATATTAACCCCCTGGATGGGACACTTAGTCC
>NC_068986.1:73048367-73067495 GCF_001194135.2 Octopus bimaculoides | reverse complement strand
CAAACTAATCAAATATTTGCTGTACTGCTGTCTGACTGGTATCTTTTGGTATCTTCCGAGTTTAGACTCACAGGGATGGTTTCCTGGTTTCTGTAGTATATATATTAACCCCCTGGATGGGACACTTAGTCCATTACAGTATTACTAATTTTTGCCAGCTGAGTGGACTAGTGCAATGTCAAATGAAGTGTTTTGCTCAGGAACACATGCTACCTGGTCCAGGAATTGAAACCACAATCTTACAATCATGTGTCCAACACCCTAACCTCTAAGCTACATGCCTCCACTTTAATTCCTTTACTACTACTTTATTGGAATTTATTTATAATTGACTTTTTGTCAAATTATAATTTTTAGTTTTTTACCACAGTTTAAACATTAAAAAAAATTCAATTTTACTTTTTATACTTTTTGTGTTTTGTTTCAAAAACAATTATTTTTTTACTGTAAAAAGAGCATAGAAAATGTAAGCACAGGAATGATAATATTCTTAAGCAACTGAACCTGGAAAAGTTCAGGATGTAATCTGGTAATATTTAGTGAAAGCATTTGTCCTTACAATATATACATTCCATAATATTTACATTTATTCACATGACGTCTCTACAAACAAGGGATTTATTTAGTCAAGGTTCAATTTTCATCATTACAAGATAACTTTCTGCCTCTCTGTCACACTCCAACCTTTCATCATCTGGCACAAGATCACCTCCTCCAATGCCCTCTCCCCTCTCAAAGATTCCTCAACTTGTAAGTTACTTGGTGACCCTGTCAATGCTGGTAAAGAGCATTCAGTCCACACTGTATAGTGGTTGGCATTTGGAAGTCATCCAGCTGTAAAAACAATGCCAAAACTAATCTTGCCTGTGCTGATGCCACATGAAAAGCACTCAGTCCACTCTGCGGGGTGGTTAATGTTACGAAGAGCATCCAGCCATAAAAAGCATGCCAAAACAGACACAGAAGTCTGATGCAGTTTTCTGCCTGGCCAGCTCCTGTTAAACTATGGTGATGATCATCTGTGAATATGCAGATTCTTTTTTTATTGAATACACCACTGATAGTAGCATATAATTGTCCGTGGGTAAATACTGGAATTGGAAGATACAATCTACATTTCTGTTCTTGACTCTTATTTATCAACATAACTAAAGCAGGTCTTATAGGAAATTGCAATCCTTTTAGAGTGAATGGTACATCAGTATCAGATGACTGAAGAGAAATGTGAGGAATCATTGGCACTGCTCACTTCAGTGATGTTTGAATAGCTCTTAAAAACATCCATTGTTCAGTTTCCATAGTGTGTTAATAGGTTGATATAAACAAATTGAATGAAATCTTTCTTGGAGTTCACTGTTAAGAAGGGTGGAATCACTATAGAATTTGAGGAAGATGTGTCAGTGTCAGTATATATTTGGAATCCTCCCTTTGCCCAGTTTCAGTAACCAGTTTGCATAGTAATTTAGCTGATTAAATGTAACAAAATCATTGTTGTTCAAACAATTGAGAACTTTCCCATTTGTCTGCATATGCAAAACTTTGCATTCACTCCAAATTGAAAACTTTTTGGTGCATGCAGCACTTAGAGAAAATTATTGATCTCTACAGACCACTGGGAGAATTTTGTTGAAAACTGCCACTGAAGACTAGAAGTTTTCATCGAAGTTGTTCATTGATCATTATACCTTGAAGTGTGTGACTCAAAGCTTCAAGATGTCAGTGGCACTTAGGGACTTTGTCTCTTACCAGTAGCTGTGCATCATACAGAAGGCAAACAGCTGAATCATGAAGGGATGTGACAGGTTGATGCAGATTTTATTGGATAGTGAAGCTTGAAGCAAGAATAAGTAGTCTGTCTGAGTTCCAATAGTGAAACTACAACACCTGATGAAGCTTTAACAAGTGCCATTTGGCCATTTTTATGAACATAGGATAGTAGCAAGTTCAACACTAAAAAGTTCATCTATTCCTCCAGGAACATCTGAGCATCAAGAACTAGTAGGTTACCTTCATTGTTGTCAATTTTTGTTTTGATTGTCTCAGAGAGTCCTCTCTTTGTTATTGAGCATATGTGATCATTGTAATAGGTTTCAGCTGAAAGATCTATTTCATCTTATTTGACAGGTACGTTTTGTTGTTGGTCTGCAGCTGGAAAATCACAATAAACTGTTCAATGCACATATTGAAACAACAGGTTATCCAATATGCACATTGCTGTTAATGATAGCTTCTGTTGCATTTTCAATGGACATTGTTTCGCTTTTGTAATGTAGAAAATCTTGAGTAAGATTGTTGCAAAACATGTTGTATAGATTTTAGAGGCTCAGATGGAGAGCAAAAATGAATTGCAATCAATACATTACTGAGCTAGTATGTAGACTTAGTTGTTGCCATCTGATTTATGCACATTTGCCATTCGCAGTCATTTTTAAAGAGATTCATTACTTGGATGGCATGTTAAAACTTCTGCAGGTTACACAAATCATCAATACTTCATACTCTGTAATGAAGCAATAGACTTGCAGTGGCTGTGTAGTAGTGTAGTAGGCATGTCTCTGGTAGTCCTTCTGGTCACCTTGTCTTTCTTTGCTAATCCTTATGTATGATGTTCAAGAAAGCTGTAATATAGGCTAATTCTTACTTCAGGATCTTTGGGCTATTTTATAAAAATAAGTTAAATTTAGTTAATTGAGTTTGTTAAAGGGCATTTTTTGCACTGTTCAGATAAAAAAAAAATTACTTGTTAATTGAGTATGTTATTCTGAAGACATTCTGTGAGAGGATTTTTTTGCTGAAGGGAGAATTTGAAGTTTCCAACATGATCTGGATTATCACAGTTCCCCACAATTTTCATATTTAATGTTCACATCTTGCTGATTTGCATCACTGACATTGAGATGAATTTATTCTTGTTTCTCTTTCTAGTAATATTGTAAAAAAGTTTGTATCTTGGAACATGTATTTAAGTAAAAACGTGACAACTTTGACAGCTATGCACCATTCAGCATTGATCTGAGCTTTGTTATTTTTTAAATAATCAAGAATTATGTGTTGATTATTCACCTTAATGTCCCTATTTCCAACTTTCACATGAACACTAAGACCTCTTTCAGTAGAACATCGCTGATGCAGTGGATCACAGTTGTCATCACTTAACATATGTAAATAGAACTCATGTATCATCCATTTAACACACAAGGCAAAGTTGTACTCAGTTATCTATATGGTCCATGTATCATATACTTCTTTTTCAGCAGAAACAACTTAGTCAATTTTTTGCCATATGTCACAATTGTTGTCTATTACAAAGAGAAAATTATGAAATCTCAATGAAACAAACCTCTTTTCTGGAATTCAGTTGTGTTCACATGGGCCATTGATTTTCCCCAAAACACCTGATTTGAAATCTTGTAGAAGTTGCTGCCACTTCAGTTTGAAGTGGCAGCAACTTGTATCAGCATTGATATTTTTTAATTTCCTTATGATAGTCATCCTATTTTGGGAGAGTTTTAGATAAATATCATTGGGTTGCTTGCATCTATGTTTGAGAGAATGTATGAATGTATTATCTTCCAGTCTGGACAGCATTACCTGCAATAATTATCTGCCAGACTATTGTACAGGTCTGCTAGTAAGGCCTATTAACTTTCTTTTTGATTAGACTGCATCTCTGCAATCATGATTCATGGTTCTGCAGCTTTCCTGCTCTTCATGTCTTTAATTGCTTTATCTACCATGCTGCTGTCAACCTGAATTGCTGGTCACTCTATAGCAGTATTTTTCAACTGGGGTTCCACAAGAAAGAGATTTTGTGATTGTCATATTACTATGCATGCACAACATATTTTTGGTTATTGTAATATAGACATCATCCTACCTAACCTATTATGTTATCAAAAAAAATATAACAACTGTATATATATATTATAAATATATATATGAGGTTTACCATGTGAACTACAATGAAAAAAATATGAGAAAGATATAGTATATAAATCTTTTGTACAGGGGTTCCTTGAGACATATAATTTATTTTAAGGGTTATGCAAGGGTAAAAAGGTAGAAACACTGCTCTATAAGGCCAGAATGAAATATCCTGTCTTATGCATTCTCCATGCTCAGCAGCATCTAATAATGACACTTCCATATCTACATGCCGCCATCACTCTGAATACATATGATATCCCAGTTGTCTCACTCATTACCTTGCAATCTTGAACATTATATGCCAAAGCCTCATGTTGCAGGACATGTGCAAATCTCTTCCCTTCTGCATTACCTTTAATCAAGTATATCTGTTGCCAAGCTGCTCGTCTAGCAATTTGACAATGTTCCCCACTACCACCTTCCTTTCAGATTTCCCAAGCCTGTCTCTTAGTCTTTATTGCTCTACTAGTTATGTTATTCCTGTCACCATATTACTTTTGGTTTGACTGGGACTTTTGCCCCAGCCATGTCTGATCCATAGATTGAAGGAAGTTATTTCATAAAAATTCCCCATTGTCATCTATGCTACAGACATAAATCTTTCTCCCTTGAGTAATATACACCAATTAGTATTTCTCTAAACCTATTCCCAACTGTAGGATCCTTTAGTTTCCATATCTTCTTTCTATCATTTTCTGTTTTTCTATCTACATTGCTCTGAAGTTGTGTAATGCATTATTGACCAGGAAAGGGCTTGGTATTTGCAATAGCCCTTCTATACAATTTCCTGGTAAGAATATAATCTGATTTGTGTTTTTACTAAATTGATAGGTGATTATGTGGCTGGCTGGTTTCTTAGTGTGTGTGTTGCAAATAGATCAGTTGCATCATAGAACTTCTGGTGCCTTTACACTCTCCTCATTTCTTGAACCATACCCATCGCCTCAATGTATGTCACAGAAGCCATCATTGCATCAGTTGACATATCTGTTGAAGTCACCAGCCATGATAATGAAGTCGGTTGTCATTCAGGAAGTCTGTAGAAGGATCGCATAAAAGGACCACTACTACAAGATCCTGTCTGTGAGGCAAGCCTGTTAGTAATTATCACTTCAAGAAAACAATCATTTACAGACTTCAAAATATCGCTAATGAATTAACAAATTCTTCCTTTCGGAAGATTATATCATAACGAATGGACTGAACAGGAGAACAAACTGATTCTCTCTCTATATAAGTAAACAATGGTGTAAATCTGATACCATAAAATTTAGTTTCAAAGAAAGGAAAGGGACAAAATTTACAGTAAATGGAAGGAGGGTGAACTTGGGAAAACTGGCAGAGTAGCAGACTCTCAGCCCTCTAAGTTTATACTGAAACCCTCTCGTGGTTAACTACATTACCTTTAATCTTGCTGAGTCATAAAAACATATACTACTTTGGCCCAAATTAGTCCTGATCAAAGGTGTTTTCCAAGAAGTGCATTATTCAAGGTGTCCTTTTTTTTAATATTAATTTTTATTCTACCTCATTGCATCTTGTATGTGATGAGATACATTTGACAATTTTTTCTAGCAAATAGAGCAACCATTTAGAGGTTCTCTAAATACTAGTTTGTAAAGAAGTTCAAGCCATTGATCATGTTGCTTCCTTAGAGTTTTGTAACTAATAAAAAATAAATTATCTCTAAACAGATTTCCCAAAGCCACCTAGTTTTGTAAACCTGTGGCCAAAACAAAGCAAAACAAAACAAAAAAATTGTTTTAATAATACAAAGAAAACCATTTGTTTTTGATGGTTATTTTTTTCAAATTATGACTTTATTGTTTTCAATTTGGTCTTTATCAATTCTATTCTTGTTTTAAAACTGTCTACAAAGGAAGTTAAAAGACAAAATACTTAGCAAAGTTTATAGAGATGCTACAATGATAGAAAATTGACAAAAGGCAGTAGTACAGGGAGGAGAGGAAAGGAAGGTACCACAAGTTACTTTCAACTAAAATCTCAATTTTTTTCTTTCAAATGATATAAATTTTTTTGTCTTTTTGTCTCTCTAAATTATTCCTTATGTCCATATATCTAAATAAAATGTTGGCAATGTTTTTGAAGCTGATTTTGCATTTTTACAATCACTATCAACAAAAATTCCACTCAACAGAAATTCTAATCACTGTTTATGAATTGACTGCAATAGTATTTTGGCCAATCTTACACATCTTATATGAAAGAATTTTTTTTTTATTATACAACCTGATATAATAATAGCATTTTTTTTTAAGGAAAAATATTATTTCAAATGTAAAATTTCCATTTAGCTTATTGGTAGACTGATTTTAAATAGTTTTCAAATGTCAAATTGCTATTCAAAAACTACAAGAAAATAATGAGAATTAAGTTATTCCATAAATATTCTGAAACTTTGGAACACTAAAAATATACTTATCAAAATGAAAGCTTAATCAAGAAATAATTTCCCTTCAAATGTTTAGTTAAAAATTATTCCTACAAAACAGAAAATGTTATTACATATGCTATATTAACATATCATTGCCAATATTTTCAGTTTTCAATTGTTCAAAAATCACAAAGCTTTTGATATAAAGTTAACCATTTGTTTGCTATCTTGAACATTTACTATAAAAATGAAAATCTTTTATTGAAAAAAACAAATAGTAAGATATATACTCAATTGTTTATGTATAAGTGTATGTTGGGATACAGAAGAATGCAGAACCTCCTTATGTCTATGCCATATGATTAAAAGTTGATAGATACTCACATATATGATTATCACTAAATATTATTTATTACTATAATTGTTTTCTCAAATACATATTTACACCTAGGTTTTTATAAATGTGGAGATAGAAAGATTATGTGAAAAAATTTGCTAAATATGAACAGAACAGTTTGACATGAATTTCTTTTGCTTTCATATTTAATATATTAGGCAAAACCAGTGTTTGTGTGTATGTGTACATATATATATTCAAAGACTATGGGGAGATATGAATGGGTGAAATTTATAATTTCAGTGAATACTGTCATTCATTTGTTAAGAATAGATGAATTATCTAAAAACGTAAACATTCAGTTTCTAAATGAGAAGGGCAAGTATTTGCACTTTTCCAAGTGTAACAACCTTTTAAGTAAGCCAACAATCATTAATGTAAACCCAATGACAAATTGCTTATTTTCACAAAATTATTTTGCTTGTTGCTGTCAATGCACCAAAGCAGTGGTTTTATTTTCAATAACAAATATATTCTATTTAATCTTGTAGCATCCTAATTATCAAATTAATATAATTTGTTGTAGTTGGAATTAAAACTTTTGGAACAAGAGTCCCTTATGTATGAAATACACAAACAGATACAAATACAAATGAGATTACATTCAAGCACATATTTGCTGTACATAATATACATGCTAAAATGTATGAGTGTGTTCATTTGAGTACACATTTTCACTTTGTAATAACTAGGCACACATGAATACATGTACGTATGTATACAAAATAGATGGTGTTATATATAAGGTAATGAAGGCATGGAATTGATTCAAGTAACTAAATGATAGACACTGTCAAAACAAAAAATTAATTTTCTTTAGGGACTACAAAGAAACTTCTGATGTTAGCCAAATAAAAATCTTGTAATCCTTTGATCGAGAAAGCCCTTTCCAAACATTCATTTAATTTTTTTTTTTTTATATATAATTCATTTACATCTCTAATGCCCTTGGAAAATATATGAACACTACCACTTCCCAGTTCTATAACTTCAACTATATATTACCATCATTGCAACAAAGAAAATTTATCAGAATGTGTGTAAATTCTTACTACTAATTCAGTTGTTTTTGATCTGAAGGCAATTTACATGATCATTAAACTACTACAAGTTGGTATGTGCAAGTTAATTTATTTATTTGCTATAGACAATTTAAAATTATAACCAAAAATCAATAAGATTCAATTAAAAGATCAAGAAGACATATGCAGTTTTGTTTTGTTTTTCGTTTTATTGGAAGAGGGGGGAGGGGTATATTAAAACACAAGCCTTCAATCTGGACAGTCGCATTTGAGAATTACTAATATATTAACAGCAACTGTTAATTAACTGTGAGTGAAGAAAGACTATATGCAAACATTACAGAATATAGGACACTGACTATTTGAATGAGAAAGTTTCTGAAAAGATATCATCTTCCCATAAAAAAAATCTATATTACTTAGGTATTTTAATTTCATTTATTATTTATTTTTGGATGCTAGAAGAGCCAAGCAGCAAAAAGAAATATAATCAACAAAACAGAGAAATAAAAAAGTTAGTTAACAAGCTTAAACAAATTTAAGCTGAATGTTCAATAAAACCTTGAAAGTGTTTAAAGTTAATTACCATAAGCATTTGGCACATAACTTTTTTTTTTGCTTATAATGTTTCCAAAAACTAAGGTTCAGCTTGCTCATGAAAAACAGTGAATCTGATGAAAAAAATTATTTTTTTCTAAAACCTAAACTAGAAATTTTCCAAAACATTCATTTACAGATAACCTGACAGACATGGTAGTTCTAATTTTTTTCTTTTTTTGATCCTTTTGTTTACTACTGTGAAAATTTTTGGAAATACAGAGATTATTACAAATAGCTAAGGAAACGTTTATTGGTACATCATCGTTGAAAAGATATTTGTAAACCTAAAAGAAAAAATTTTCTGAATAAATTTAGGGGGAAAAAAAAAACAAAAACAATGAGAATACTTTGTTTCAAGTTCAGCTAAAGTAAATTGTCCTAATAAAGGTGTAAGACTTTATTAGCAAAACTTGCTCAGAATATTCAAATACGCTTTTTAACTCATATTTTTTTTGTTTTAGATGCTGTTTAAGATACAATAATTTGTATTAATTACTAGTTTTTTGATTCTTGGAATTACAGTGTCAGTGAAGACATGCTCACAGCAGTGATAGTGTTGTTAGATTGGTTACTAAAAAGTTTCTGAGCAGTTATGTAGTTCCCCGGATAGTGCCTAAACACCGTTGCTGAAAACAAAAACAAAATTTAAAGATGTTAATGAACAATAATCAAGATAGTACAATGTATAAAAAAATTAATGACAGTGGCTGAAATATATGTCAAAAGCTCCTTGCCAAAACACCTGCCACCAATCTTGACAACTCGGTACATTTACAATTTATCTATTACAAACTTCTCTGGTACTCTCTCTCTCTCTCTCTCTCTCTCTCTCTCTCTTTAAAGGCAGCTAAAATGGTGGCTAACATACTAAGGTCCCTCTCCCTATCTTCATAACAGTGACAAACTTTTTGCCAGGCCATTTTGGAGTACCATTGCAAGCTTCCTTGGTAACTAAGTTTCATCAACCATTATAGAGACATGGTTGCTAGCTGTAATGAAGGTGAGCCATCTAAGAAATTAAGCACGCCAAACATACACAATAGTATACACAAAAAGGAATTTGTCTCAGTTGTACAAGGATGATATGGAGTCCACAAGCTGCAGCAGTGGCAATTTATCTAAGAGAGCAGTATCTCTGAATGCAAACTGATATGGAAGGGATATGTTATCCCTGGCAGTTACATGATAAACTGTATCCCCTGTTCATGCCGAAAAGTGGCTGGCCCAGCAATAACAAGGGTATCAAACCATCAAAAATCATGTCACACACACACACGAACAAAACAAAAAAACAAACAAGCAATAGCAGCAGTAGTGGTCAGTTGGTATGTCAGATAATGAAGGACTGTGAGAGACTTGTCAAACTCAGCATAGAAAAACAGACCCATGAAAATATTTCTCTCTCTCTCATTCCATGCTTCTAAATAAATGAGGATTTATAAATATTCAATATAAAAAACAAATACTACCAATTTGGAAATAACATAGCCCTTTCTTTGGTGATAAATTTTGATAAAAAAAAATATCAAACTACATCTCACTAATAATATTTTCAGTGTTTAATGGCCCAGTGGTTAGGGCAGCGGACTCGCGGTCATAGGATTGCGGTTTTGATTCCCAGACCGGGCGTTGTTGAGCGAAAACACCTAAAGCTCTACGAGGCTCCGGTAGGGGATGGTGGCGAACCCTACTGTACTCTTTCACCACAACTTTCTCTCACTCTTACTTCCTGTTTCTGTTGTACCTGTAATTCAAAGGGTCAGCCTTGTCACACTGTGTCATGCTGAATATCACAGAGAACTACGTTAAGGGTACACGTGTCTGTAGAGTGCTCAGCCACTTGCACGTTAATTTCACGAGCAGGCTGTTCCGTTGATCGGATCAACTGGAACCCTCGACGTCGTAAGCGACGGAGTGCCAACAACAGCAACAATTAAGGAGAAATGGTTATAATTCTGATAAATGAAGACTGTGGAAAATAAGATATTTCAAAAATGTTTACATCCTTTCTCTCTCTCTCTCTGAAAATTTAAACAAAATGAAAATCATCTTAATGAAACTTAAAAAACAAAAAAAAAAATTTTTTCAAAAAATTGTTTTCAAAATAATACAGAAACTGATATAATCCCTATTTTAGTAGATCAAAAAATGATACCAGATGTTTGATTTTCTCAAGACAAATTGTGCCTTTAAAAAAACATCGCATTATACTTACTTTATCTAAATCTTCCTTCGTCTTTTCCTCAAGTGATCGTATATCCTCTAAAGTCATGCCAAACCAATAGTCAGTCCAACAAAATACCTGACGATGAAAATTAGTGAAAATTCGTTTCTCTTGCTGCAAAAAAAAAAAAAAAAAAAAAAAAAAAAAAAAAAAAAAAAGAAAGAAAGAAAGGAAAAGGTTATTAAAATCTTTCTATATCAATGTAAATTATTTATTTGAGTAGTTTAACAATTTGCATTAAACAACGCCTTACAATCCATCTTTCTAAATGATCTTTACATGATCTTAATATATAAACAGAAAAGGACTGCAAAACGTGAGACACTGATGAAGCAGAACCATCCAATTCATGCTAGTATGGTAAAACGGACGTCTGATGATAATTAGAGTTATAGTCGGATATAATTTGCACCTTTTTTCCCTGAAATCTTCAACTAAAGTTGGGGGTGCGACTTATAATTCTTTTATTCTTTTTCTTGTTTCAGTCATTTGACTGCGGCCATACTGGAGCACCGCCTTTAGTCGAATCAAATCGACCCCAGGACTTATTCTTTGTAAGCCTAGTACTTATTCTATCGGTCTCTTTTTGCCGAACCGCTAAGTTACGGGGGACTTAAACACAGATACACAACATATACACACATACATATATACAACGGGCTTCTTTCAGTTTCCATCTACCAAATCCACTGACAAGGCTTTGGTCGGCCTGAGGCTATAGCAGAAGACACTTGCTCAAGGTGCCACACAGTGGGACTGAACCCGGAATCATGTGGTTGGTAAGCAAGCTACTTACCACACAGCCACTCCTGCACCTATAAGTGCATCCTATAAAAAAATCTTCAAGTATTTTCTAGGTACAAGCCATGTCTGAAGTTCTGACACATGGAATAACCAAGAAAAGCTAAATCGCTAATTCCAAAGCCAAGAAGTACATGGAAAACGATTTTTATATATTTCTTTACTTCTGTTAGTATGAAATAAACAATTAATTAAAAAGAAAAAAAAGAAGTTTAATGCTTGTTTGTTTTGTACTATCCTTGTCTTTCTTTAATTTGACACAATGTTATTTGTTAACATGAAGAGAAAGAGCAATTTGTAGGACATCACTTTCATTGAATACACAAAGTCGCATTCGAATCAAGCTGCAAAACAGTCGCTGCAACATAGTCGGGTCAATGATGAAATTCCCGATCTGAATCTTATAAGTTAGGGGTGCGTCTTATAGACGAGGGTGTTTTATAGTCGAGTACATACAGTACATATTCACTGGAATAACATTTAGTTGTAAAACATACACCCCAACCCTATTTGTACACATACAATGTTACAATAAACTGAGTGGAATACATACTAAGGACCAGCAAAATAGTGTCAAATGTCACCAAGTAGATACGTGAAAAAATCTGTTAAATACATACATTTGTATGAAAAAATAACATTGTAAATAATTGTTTAAAGTAATAGAAATATTTAATAAAAGAATTAATATGAATTATAATGTTGATGGTTTGCAGTTTTTGAAACAACTCTCTAAAAAAATGTCCTTGTATGTTGGACAAACTGATTCTGTGATTTTATTTGTTTCCCTATATCAAAATGCTCATGTCTATCTCATTTTACCTAAAATATTTGGAGTAACGTTTAACTAAATATCTATGAAATTATATCCCATTACATGAATTATAATCAACACCATAAGATAATTTAACCAAAATTTGAAATTGGTTTAAGAAATTTTGGAGTACAAAACTACTTACCCCTTGGATAAATTTTTCTATTTGTGTTTGTAATCCCATCCATGCAAAGTTTACGGACACTAATTTATAACAGGTCATAATAGGGTCAGCTTCATCCTAAAAAAAAGAAAAAATTATCAATTTTAAATAGTAAGACTACAAACAGCTGTGAATGTACAAAATTAAAATTATAGATATGTTATCATAGGTAATTTAATTAGAACTGGAGATTGTATTTAAGGTGCAGAGCAAATGGAAGAAACTGGAAAGTTTTGTTTTTACATATAATCATGCAAAGTAAATGTCATCAGTAACAACAGAAAAAAATGGAACTGTATTACGTACTTCTTGAATTTTAGAAACAAGTGATCTGAGAAAGTGAATAGGTTTTACAGACATATAAATTTTTAAATTTAATTGAAACACCTAACGGGTGTATTTTGGTTAGAAATATAATAATGAAAAGGTTAATAATTAGCCAGACACTGACATCATCTTTATGACTAGTAATTATTTCAATCATGAAGAAAACTGAAAATAGCTTTTCCTATGTTTTGAGCTTTCCACCAATTTTGCAAAGTATCAACTTGAGTAAAAAGTAAGCAACATTTTGAAACATAAAAAATTTGTACCGGATTTTAGCAGCTTTGAATTTTTTAAAACATTTTTTTGCAATTGTCTGATAATACAGACACAGACTTGCCCAAATGCATCAATAAATTAACATTGATAATTTTTTCACCGTTGTTAGTCATCTGAAATGGAACTGTCAAAGCGCGATGTTTGAGCAATTTTGCTATTCAACTTCAAAAAAGGATGTAAAGCAGCTGAAATTGCTCGCGAACGTTTGGTGAGGAAATTACCAGCGAGTGGTCAGGTTGAAAATGGTTTAAACGATTTTGCAGTGGAGACCTAAGCCTTAAAAATCATGAGCATAGCGGACGCCCATTTGTCATTGATGACAGTTAATTAAAGACCATCATTGAGAAAGATCCACGTAAAACCACTCGAAAACTGGCAAAAGAACTTCAAGTTAGCCAGAAAACTGCCTGCAACCATTTGCATGTGATCAGAAAATCAAAAAAAGCTCGACAAATAGGTACCACACAATTTGAATGAAAATCAGAAAATGCACAGATATGAAATTTGCTCATCGCTTCTTCTCCATAACCAGATTGATCCATTTCTCAACTGTGTTTCAACTTGCAATGAAAACTGGATTCTGTACAATAATAAAAAAACGTTCTTCACAGTGGTTGGACCAAAATGAAGCACTGAAAAACTTTCCTAAACCGGAGTTCTTCAAAAAGAAGGTTATGGTGACTATTTGGTGGTGTACTGCTGGACTCATCCACTATAGCTTCTTAAAACCCAGAAAATCCATTACTGCAGAAACATTGCCATGAAATTGCCAAAATGAACGAAAAACTGCAACTCAGCTGTCCCAGACTAGTCAACAGAAGTGGGCCAATCATTCTTCATGACAATGCTCAACCACAAGTTTCACTAATGACGCTCCAGAAGTTGAGAGTACTTGGCTACAAAGTACTCAACCAGCTTAATCCTCAGACCTTTCTCCTACCGACTACCACTTTTTCAAGCACCTTGATAGTTTCCTGTGAGAGAAGGAGTTCAAAAATCAAACCAATGCTGAAAGTGCATTCAAAGAGTTCATCAGTTCCAGAACTCCAGATTTTTATGTTACCAGAATAAAAAAACTTGTAACGTTTTTGGCAAAAATGTGCTGATACTTTGATGAATAAAATTTCCGCATTGTTGAAATATATTGTGATGAATTTCATGTTTCAAAACATTGCTTACATTTTACTGAGCCTGATAGAATAAAATACAGAGGCACATATTGAATAATTCAAATGAAATATTTACCATCCATTTGCCTAACAAAGGTCCCCGACCAGTCTTTTCAGACTTATATGTTGTTGGATCTTCTTCTTTCTTGTAGTCCTGGTAAAATAGAATCAATAATTATGAAATTTTAAAAAGCTGAATTTTGAAACAAAAAATACAATTCAACTTTTGCTGATGTACTGGGTCATCCCATAAATACTGTGGCTTTTTCTACTGTATGAACTAAAAGTTGGAGGGGGGACAGGACAATCTCCCTGCATAAACTAGTTATAAAAGCAGGTAGAAATTTTACCTTGGTTTTATTCTTAGTGCATGTTTTGAAGAGTGCAGTTCGATTTTAACAGTTATTTTTTCAAAGCTATAATGGAAGTGGTTAAGGAGCATATTCTGCATATTTTGCTTTATAAGTTCATCATAGTCCTCCAGGCAATAACACAGGAATTCAAGACAGGATGCCCCGGAGAGCTTCTCTATGCTGATGACCTTGCTCTAGTAGCTGAGCCACTATCAGAACTAGAGAAGTTTCAGGTGTGGAAGCAAGGTATAGAATCAAAGGGCTTTAGAGTCAATCTAACAAAAACCAAAATCTTAATAAGTAGGAAGGCAGATAAATCACAAATCCCTTCAGGTAAATGGCCCTGCTTGATCTGTAGAAAAGGTATAGGCAGAAACTCCATAAGATGTACCTGGTGTAAGCTATGGACATATAAGAGGTGCAGCAATATCAAAGGAAGGCTAACTGGGAAGATAGTTTTTGTGTGTGGCAAATGCTCAGGAGCAATAAACACTGAAAATGTGCAGAAAACAGTTTCTGTCACATGCCAAGGAGAAAAACTAGAAGTAGTTGATAGTCTCCATTACCTAGGTGACCAAGTCAGTAGCGGGGGTGGATGCTCTGAGAGTGTAGCTGCTAGAATAAGAATAGCTTGGGCAAAGTTCAGAGACCTCCTACTTCTGCATGTAACAAAGGCCCTCTCACTCAGAATAAAAGGTAGATTGTATGACATGTGTGTGAACAGCCATGCTACATGGCAGTGAAACATGGGCCGTGACTGCTGAAGACAAGTGTAAGCTTGCAAGAAATTAAGCTAGTATGCTCCGCTGGATGTGTAATGTCAGTGTACATACACAACTGACTGTAAGTGCCCTGAGAACAAAGCTGGACATAAGAAATATCAGAAGTGGTGTGCAAAAGAGACAACTGCACTGGTATGGTCAAGTGTTGTGTATGGATGAGGACAGCTGTGTGAAAAACTGTCACACCCTAGTAGTATAGGGAACCTGTGGAAGAAGTAGACCCAGGAAAACCTGGGATGAGGTGAAGTACGACCTTCGAAAGTTGAGCCTCACGGAGGCGATGATGAGTGACCGAGACCTTTGGAGATATGTTGTGCTTGAGAAAACCTGGCAAGCCAAGTGAGACCGTAACCGTGGCCCATACCAGTGCAAAATAACCAGCCCATTTAAGTGTACCTTTCAATCATTGGGCAATAAACTGTGCTTGTGAAGACCTGTTGAGTCAAGTGAAGTCATTGATGTGGATGATGCCAGTACCGCCTGACTGGCACCCGTACCAGTGGTACGTAAAAAGCACCATTCAAGTGTGGTCAATGCCAGTGCAGCCTCACCGGTCCCGTGCCAGTGACACGTAAAAAGTACCATTCAAGTGTGGTCAATGCCAATAAGTATAAGCTAGTGTCAACGGTGGTTCCAGAAATTCCAAGCTGGAAACTACAGCCTAGAAGATGAGCCTCACCCTGGAAGATCTGTAGAGCTCCAGTGAGGACATCCTGCAAACCCTGGTGGAACAAAATCCTATTGTAACTGTTGAGGAACTAACAGAGAGGCTTGGACTTGGACATTCAACCATTCATTGACACTTGCATACCATTGGAAAAGTCAGCAAATTGGGTTCTTCACAAAGTTTCCGAGTCTAATCGTGTGCAGAGAGTGAATGTGTGCTCTTCTTTGCTGTCACATCTCACAAATGAACCTTTTTTGGACCAAATAGTGACTGCTAACGAGAAATGGGTTCACTATAAAAATATCAAGCACCGAAGACAGTGGGTAGAGAAAGGAGAAACACCAGCATCCCAAGCAAAAGAAGGTCTTTACCCGCATAAGGTGTTGTTATCTGTTTGGTGGGATATGAAAGGTTTAGTCCACTTTGAACTTTTAAACCCAAACGAAACAATAACGAAGGAGATCTACTGTGAGCTGCTTAAGTCAGTGCTAGAAGAAAAACGACCATCTTTGGTTTCAGGATGAAAGGTGTTCTTCCATCAGGATAATGCTTAGCCACGTACAGTGAGGATGACATTCCAAAGGCTGGAGCAGTTTGAATGGGAAACGATGCCCCACTCACCATATTTGCCAGACATTTCTCCATCTGACTATCATTTGTTAGGCAAACTTCAAAATCATTTGGACGGAAAAAATTTGAATTCTGTAGACAAGGTCAGGACAGTACTTAAGGAGTACTTTTCATCATGGATAAGTGAATTTTGGAAGAGGGGCCTTGCAAGTCTACCAGATAGATGGGAGAAGATTGTAGAAAATGAAGGAGAGTATATTTTACATTAAAAAAAAAACTTTTGAAAAATAAAAGTATTAAAAAAAAAACCGCATTATTTATGGGATGACCCAATACAAAGAAACCTCAAATTTCTAACTTGTCTTCTACAGCTACTATGCAAAGGCATTCACACACACTTGTGAATATTAAGTAGTTACTTAAACTAACTAAAATATCTTTGTTGTTATGGATTTGAATTTGAATTTTTTTACATTTTGAATAATACGCATAAAAAATTTTATAGTGGAGAGATAGAAAATATATGTAGATGATTAAACAGCTATAGCTAAATGAGAACAGGTAATAGTACTTGAATGTCAAAATGGAGGCAGCTAAACACTTAAAACATAAGATTAAGAAAGAAATTCATTTTAATAAATGAAAGTGCACCTATATTGATAAAACATTACTTTACACAGTTTATTCTGAGCACGTTTTATATATCTTCTAAAGATTGTCAGGCACATAATCATTATAAAGGTATATACATAGGCTTGATAAAAAGAAAAAAAACGTGGTATAGCTGTATTAATTCTGAAGTTGATTTTAATCAATATATTTACAAGAAACAATGGATCTATTTGTTAATGACAAAACCACAATGTTCAAGTTCCATCTAGTATGTACATGAAAATATGCCATGACTTAAAAATGCTGATACAAGATCACATTTTTCAAGATGTCCATTATCCAGACAATCTTTTGTTGGACATACATCAATACATTGACTTAATTATAGCAATGATATATTAATCCATTAAGTTTACCACATTAAAGTTTTACTCTGCTGTAGCGGCAATGTATATAATGAAGCACAAAAGTTAGTAGATAACATTTGTCACTATAATAAAAAGAAATACTACTAAGGACTCAAAAAATGTACTTACCTTAGAAGAAACAACAGAGTTGTTAGCAATATCAATCATAACAACAGCCCTACTTTTTAAATGTTCAGGTGAAAGACTGTGAGCCTGAAATGGAAATAATTTATATGACCTATTAGACAAAAATAAAGAAATATCAAAATGAAAAATAGAGAGAAATGTAAAAGCAGAATATACAAATTTGACACAAATGTATTGAAGAGAAAAATCAGTGTGAACAGTAAGTATGTACACAGGTGGAATATGAAATGGGGAGGGCAGCACCTAACAGTCTCACAAGGAATAACAAAGCAAAAGTTCAGATGCACAAGTATTAAACAATATGTGCAACCTTAAAGGTTTTGTTAACTAAGATTTTGTTTTGATTGTTCAACTTCCTAAACAGACTGCATTCATTAAGTTGTGGCACAATCCCCCTGCCCCTCCACAAGTTTTACAATTCACTAGAAGCAACCCATCTATTTGCCTCATCCCTTATCGTCTGAGGTAGTTTGATGGCTTGTCTCTGTTATGGGAAAGGGTCACCATCACAGCACTAAGTAGGTGGGAGATCTAGCTACTGAAATATTTACTCCATATTGCTGAACCTCGTGGCTGTAGAGTAACAGCAGTCATTATAAGAGTCTATGGCAGCTGCAGTTGTCTGCATGACTATTAGCAGTTCAGCAAAAAAACATTCCCATGACTGAATTATCTCTACACACGTTCATAAAAGTTTGTGCATCAGCAAATCACCACTGCAAGCTTGGATACTGACTATCACGCAGACAATAAAATAGATGGTGATAGGAATGGTATCACCATAGATAAAAAAAATCAAAATTACACAAGAAATATATATATATATATATATATATATATTGAAAACCCTAACTGTGTATACAAGACTAGTTCTCATGATGTAAAAGGGGATGGCCATGTGATACTATCACTCAACCATCAATACCTAATGCATCAACTCTCTTCTTTTCAGATACAGAAAACAAATCATCACTCAATCACCATCCACCAGAAACTAACACCTCCCTGTCAGGTGAAAAACTTTGGTGCTTTCAGAATCAACAATTTCATGATGGAAGCTAGAGACTGAGAGATTGTAGAGATGCTAGAGAGAAGCATGACAACAACTTTTTCAAGAGTAGTGAGGATGTACACCCAGAGCCAGGCTATTAGCTTCATCATCATCATCATCATCGCTTAACGTCCGCCTTCCATGCTAGCATGGGTTGGACGATTTGACTGAGGACTGGTGAAACCGGATGGCAACACCAGGCTCCAATCTAATTTGGCAGAGTTTCTACAGCTGGATGCCCTTCCTAACGCCAACCACTCAGAGAGTGTAGTGGGTGCTTTTACGTGTCACCCGCACGAAAACAGCCACGCTCGAAATGGTGTCTTTTATGTGCCACCCGCACAAGAGCCAGCCCAGGGGCACTGGCAACGATCTCGCTCGAAAACCCTACAAGGCCAGTCAGGCGGTATATATATATATATAT
>NC_068986.1:73044002-73048355 GCF_001194135.2 Octopus bimaculoides | reverse complement strand
CTTCATCATCATCATCATCATCGCTTAACGTCCGCCTTCCATGCTAGCATGGGTTGGACGATTTGACTGAGGACTGGTGAAACCAGATGGCTACACCAGGCTCCAATCTCATTTGGCAGTGTTTCTGTGAAATTTAGGATTTCTTCATTTCTGTGAATCAATTTTGATGAAACTTTTCCCAGCAGGTTTGCATGCTATGGTAACACCATTGTTATGTTTTCATTATTCTGTGTAACACCCTTTCTTTTTTATTTCAAATTTTTCAGTTTTTGGGGAAACATTCTAATAGCATCTCTTCTCTCTAAGAACAATGGGACGTGGAAAAGGCCTTAACAATGATGAAAAGTCTGTCATCATCAAGGAAAGTGCTAAAGGAACTTCTCTTTATGTCATTGTGGAGAAGTTAGGTCGTCAAGTGGACATGGCTAGATGATTCTTGAAGGATCCTTTGCCAAGGAAGAAACAATCTGATTGTGGGACCTCCAAGACTGTGACAGCTATGGATATAAGGAGTACTGGCTGCAAGTTACATAGGAAACCTGGATAAAGAAGCAAAACCATTTTCACTGCCTCCAGACTTCCTCGTACTGAAAACCCACCAGAAATCGCATCCTCGGGATAACAGCTTCCATGCAAAAACCCCTGCAGCTTCCTCCTTTAATGCTCTGTCACAAGCGTTTGACACTTCAATGGACCCAAAAGTACATGACGTTAGACATGAGTTGTGTTCTGTCCACTGCTGAAACCAGGGCAACTCTTGACAGACCTGACAGTTAGGCAAATGGTTGGGTCTATTTTGGAGATGAGCATCACCAATGTTTACGACGTCAACAACAGGGAGGAGGAGTCATGTTGTGGGCTGGTATCATTGGGGATAGACTTGTTGTGACCACAGCTGCCTACTGCAATCTTCTGCAGGATGTTTTGAATTTCTGGCTAGATGACATACTGCTATCATTTCTAAGGAATCTCGTATTCATGCATGACAACGCTCCCTCTTAGGACCACACAAACATTACTAGGGTTTTACAGCATACAAAGTGAAAGGTTGATGGTGTGGCCACCAGCATCTCCGGATCTCAACCCTACTGAAAATCTTTGGTCCCTCATTAAACAAGATGTTTATGCTGATGGATGCCAATTTATATCGAAAGACGTTTTATGGGTGACCATCAAAGCTGAAGAGGCAGTCCAACCTGCTACTATTAAGAAACTGAGAGATTCCGTGACTAATAGGGTTTTTGAAGTTATCCGTCAAAATGGTGCTCATGTGGCTAAATAATTCATTATGTTAATAAATGTTATAATATTATTATGGTTTTCTGTTAAATATATACTCAATGTATGTTTAATATGTATCATTACCCTTCATTTTCTGAAAAAAAAAAAAAAAAGTCTAGATGGGCTATTTTCATTCAAAAGCTATTAGCGTGATTCACCCAAAAACTGAAGAATCTGAAATAAAAAAGAAAGGATGTTACACGAATAATGAAAACATAACAATGGTGTTACCATAGAGTGCAAACCAGCTGGGAAAAGTTTTATCAAAATTGATTCACAGAAATGAAGAAATCCTAAATTTCACTCCTAAGCCATTAGTATGGTTCTGGGTGTATATGGGCATACAATGCTAAGCAGCAGCATCATGCGCACCAGATACTTTCTTAAGAATTAGGACAGCTTAGAATACAACAGTCATAATTGAGAAGGATGTTGAATATAGTAAAAGTATGACACAGACTCAGTGCTAGAAGTAGCTATCAATATAGTCGTAGCTTAAGGGATGTAAAATGCTGTCACTATAATGCACCAATGTTCATAGAGCATACTGGAGTAACACTAGCCTATCTTGATTTTGATACTTGCTGTAAATTTGATCTTATCTGTATTCTAGAAGTACCAGATTTACCTGATGAACTACATAAGTTGTCCATACTTGATTCACCAGAAGCAAAATGTTTCAGAAAAAACATTTAGAGGTTCAACACTTATGACCATGTTTAGCAGGAAAGCAAACGATGCTACAGTTGCTCAAAGTCTTTTCTACATACAGAATTCATAGAGTTGATTATAGATTTTCTGAAGTACCAAAAGATACTGTTACTGATGCACCATCCTATTTGCAAACTTACTTCTACCATCTTAAAGAACAGATAATAGAACAGAAAATCTTGAAGTTGTAACTCTCAATACACATTTTTCAGTTGAAGATTTTTCCATCAACACTTATTTGCAATCATTCCTGTTTGTTCATGAACAAATTAATGCAGACATATACTAGAAAACGTTTCTATTGGATTACATGGTAAAAGACAACCAGATGGTGAACAGTGCAGAAACTATAACTTGTCTACATACAACTGATATCTGATGATGAATGATAAAGAAATTCATCAAAAGTGGTAGAATGTTGGTAAGCAAGTTCCAATCAGAGAACAATCAACACAGTCTTCGAATATATAGTGACCGTCACCAAGCCAATGACCTCATGACGTAACCATGTTTTTTCGCTGGTGGCTTACATGGATGAAATTACCTTACACTAAAGCAATGGAAAAGTGACATATCTCCAATTTCATTATATTTGGATAAAGGAGAAAGCTGAGGTGGATAATATATTGTACTACAGATACAATCTATTTCAACTGTTTTGTGTAGACCAGTATACCAAAGTCCAATCTGCTTCTTTGCAGTATGTTCAAAATATACCAACATGCCCTACAAGCAGATGTGTGTAATAGTCTGGGAAATATAACCATTGCAGATCAGAAAGGAAAACAATAAATTCTCCCAAACACAGGCAAACCAAACACATTTACAGGCAAAGCACTACTAAGATTGGATAGCTGACTATCATAAGGTAATTTGGAAAACCAACATTCCCTATAAGGCCTACTTTTGTTAAGTTGACAAATAAGCATCAAGAATAAAGTTTAGAAGTTAATAATTGTATCTTCCAACTCCAGTGTTCTGACACAGACAAACACGTTGCTTTCAGAAAAACGAATGATCCAACAAAACAGAGTGTTTACAAATCAAAGCAAATCCAACCACAAAGCCAGAAAGTCACATTATAATGATGAATATCGAACTATGACCAGAAACATTGTTTATGAAGCAGCCATCTAAGTGAATGCAGATATGCAACGTATATACTGAGCTTGCAGAATATGAAACAAAAATCTTGCCTTTTTTTGCTGCCAGAAAAGCAATGGCTAGCTATAAAATTAGTAATAAAAATATGTCAAAGAGTAACTTTCGCCATCAGTAAACAAATATTTGGAAATGTACTTAGCTAAGGTAAAATGTACTACAAAACTACGTAATTAGATCAATAACTAAGCTTCATATCTTCAGCCCAAGGCAAGCTTACGTATAAAAAGGTCATTGCATCCAAAGTGAAATTTGTACAGCAATAAATATAAAAAGTAGTTATACCTTTCTGTCTAAGAGAAAAAAAAAATCAAACACCAAAAAAACTAAACATAATTCAAAAGAAAAATGGAAGATTTTTTCACACGTTTCTAAAAAGTAAAATTAAACTCAACAGATTCTTAATCAGTTAAGAACAAGCATTACTAAAGATGAAATACCATAAGTATTCCAGCGAGATATTTCCTATAATGACAAGGATAGTAAAAGTATGTAAGAGAAAAAGTGAAAAAGAAATTAATGTAAAAAAAAACTTACATTTTCAATTTGTCCATTGCCTGGTAGATGAATAGTTTCAATTTTTAATACAAAGCTTTCTTTCATGTAGCCGGGATTCTGGAGAAAAAGAAATAAGGGTAGTAAAGTGCATTTGCAGTACTAACAGTTTCCATGTAATATTTACACTACAATATCAATTTTCTTCAGGTGTTACACCACAAATATATATATATGTATGTATGTGTGAATGTGCATATTTGTTTACAAAAGTCACTTGCTATGAGCAGCGTTATTTTTCTTATTTTTCCTGTCAAAGAATCATTCACTTTACACCTTCGAAATACCTTACTTGAGAAACAGATAAGGAATAGTGACAGGAAGATCATCGGGTTGTAAAGCAATGCTTCAATAATAAACACATGTAACCCATTAAAAAAACAAACAAACAAAACAAATGTAAAGCAAATGAATATAGTAATTTAAGAGCTGTAAATTATATCAAATTATATTTTACATGTTGCAAACAGCTAATATAAAACTCACTATAGTGGATAAAGAACCTAATATGGGTATGGTGCTTGTATAAATAATATTTGCATGTGTGTGCATACAGTTTAAGTGTTTAAGATGTGCATTATTCATACATGTGTGATAGGGATATACACATTTGTACCTATTTATACATATACACATACAAATATA
>NC_068986.1:73038166-73043239 GCF_001194135.2 Octopus bimaculoides | reverse complement strand
AAGACACCATTTCGAGCGTGGCCGTTTTCGTGCGGGTGACACGTAAAAGCACCCACTACACTCTCTGAGTGGTTGGCGTTAGGAAGGGCATCCAGCTGTAGAAACTCTGCCAAATCAGACTGGAGCCTGGTGTTGCCATCCGGTTTCACCAGTCCTCAGTCAAATCGTCCAACCCATGCTAGCATGGAAAGCGGACGTTAAACGATGATGATGATGATGATGAACTATGTGTCACCCAGAACATAGTTATACACAGGGACACATATATAAACACATATATGAAAATCAGGCATACAAACACATATGAGAGGGTGCTGAAAAGTTTCTGGCTTTAAGGGTATCACAAAAGACCTGGCTGGAGGCCCAACCTTCTAAGTTCTTTAACAGAGCTTAGAAAACTTGAAGGACCACTGCATAAGTGTGTGAATCTGAGAGGGAAATATGTTGAATAAAATCATAATTAACTGATCCTCCTGTATTTTCTTTTACCTAAAGCCAGTAACTTTTCTGTACCTCCTCGTAAAATAATGAAAACTGTATACAAATTTACACATACAAAAAGACATAGGTAGACTTAAATACAACATTTAAATAAAATAAAAAAATATCATTCACACACACACAGAGTTCTCTAAAAAAAAAAAAAAAAAAATCACACACTTGGTCCAAAATCTCACTTTCTCTCTTTTTCATTTTCCACCTCCCTCTATATCTCATCTATCATCATCACTGATTTTATACTCAGTTTCCATGTTGGCATGGGCTGGATGTTTTGACAGGATCAAATGGGGTGGAGGAAAACATTCCTCCAGTGTCTCAGTTTTGGCTGGGTGGCATTTTAATGGCATCAGCACTAGTGAGGTTGCCTTGTAACTTACAAGACTAAAGAGTCCTCCCAATTAAGAGGGAAAATACGAGATAGAATGGTTGCTCTATGTGAAGTATTGAGAGGTTAAAGTACAATGGGAGGCGTGTACATATACATGTGTGTGTGTGTGTGTGTGTGTGTGTGCATATATAAAAGATCAGAACAGTACTGGAGGAGTATTTCTCATCATGGACAAGTGAATTTTGGAAGAGGGGCCTTGCAAGTTGACCAGATAAATGGAAGAAGATTGTAGAAAATGAAAGAGAGTATATTTTACATTAAAAAAGAACTTATTTTGGAAGATGCAGTTGTATGAATTGCAGGGATTATAATATTTTCAGTGTCTTTTTTAAAAATTTTTAATATAAATTTCAACTACATAACTATAAAGTACAACCAGAAGAGAATGTTTACTCTTCAAGCAGAAAATACTGTTTTTATCATATATTCTCATAGAGACTTTATATTTCACAACAAAGCCAAAAAATGTGTAAAATATACATACCAAATTGTAATTCTCATTACATTTAGCACTGAAAATCGTCAGTGAGATTCAATATTTTATATAAGATGTCAACATAAGAACATTTATAAGGTACTTAATTAAATAGTTGCCTACTTGAATATACTCTAAAAATTTATTTATATTACAGCTCAATCAAAAACTGTTGTATCACCCAACAATTATTTCTTCATTGTAATTAACCCTTTAGTATTCAAACCGGCCAGATCAGACCTCTCACACTTACTCTACAATGTCATTCTAAAAATAAATAATCACATCATCAAAATTTCAAAGCTATGAGAAAATGTACGATAAATTTAAAATAATGTGAATAACATTTGACAGAGTAATCTGAATGCTAAAGGGTTAAGACAATTATCAATCAGTCATATTCCAGAAAACAAACAGAAACAATGTCATCATAAGAAACTTGCTGAACTCAAACAACTTACTGTGATTACTGTTCGGCAATATGGGTAAGCATTCCAAGCCTTTTCATGGATCTCCAGCGAACCCTTTGGGGCTATAATTCTAATTATATGTGGCACTTTACTGAAAATGAAATAAAAAGTAATTAAAACAAGCAATTGCAATTAAACATGTAAAATAATTGGCTTTACAAATACATAATTCTTTGATGTACATATGCACAAAATTTTCATGACACACAATTACAATTTATTAATCCTGGTCCACTAGACACCTCTTCAGATGAATCAAAACTGCTTGCTTTAGAATATTCATATTCTAATTAAAGCTTACCATAATTTTCAGTAAGTAATTATATTTGTTACAAGCATCAGGTTTAATATATCAATAAATAAAAAATGATATTTCGATAAACCACAGCAAACTCATTATTTTTTTTTATCGAAATACACAAGCAGTAAATTTTGCTGTATATATAGTCACTAAAGAATTAAGAATTCTTCTTCATTTTAACATCACAAGACTTAAATCTTAAAATTAAAAATTCTTGGCACCATCACAACTTAAAGATTTACATGCAAAATTCAAAAGTTGAGATTTATTAAAAATAAAACAAGTAAAAAATGTTCAGTTTTCTTACTCATTCAAATGGTACAACTTGTGTGTGTATTGGCCCTCAGTATAACGTTTGTTATTTGCACATAATGGTTCAGGAGGACAATGTGTCGTTGCATTAAATGGTTCATTTACTAATACTTCAACACCTTCTCCACCTCCAGTTTCATTTTTACTTGTTTCAGCTACTGAATATAATTGAGCTATCTGGTACTGCAAAACAAAAAAAAAACAAAAAATTTTAAGACATGGTATAAACTAAATTGGACTAATAGATCAAAAAGAAATACAACTTTTTGCATGTGCTGCCAACATCTTTTCCAGTTTTGGAACATGCTTTCAATAGTAAACAGTTTTCACCAAGAATTTTTCCTCATCTCTTCTGTGGATTTCAATTTTGAGAACAGAAAGTTTGTAAGGGCCAAATCCAGAGAATAGGGCAGCAGGATTATTCTTGCTCTAAAGCAGTGATTCTCAACCAGAATGCACATAAGATTTTTGGGGATCAACACAAACAAAATAAATTATGTTTACAGTATTATTTTATGGGTTCACAAAAAAATTTTGCTTTAGATATATTTATTGAAAGACACAGCTAGGTTTCTTTCTGCAACGTTTTACTTAGTTCAACTTACACAAGTTAGTGTGTGAAAAACAAAATTGGTATTTTAAAAGAAGTATCTATAAAAGTAGTCTTTAAACATTGAATGGCTATGGGGGTCCACTGCTGTAAAGTCATAAGGAGTGACATGATGTGTGAGCAGATATTCTGTTGTGATGTAGCACCCAGGTTTTGTTTGTCCATAATTCAGTCCTCTTCCTTCACACTACCTCTCAAACACCTCATGTACCTGACCATCTAATCATGTGAAACCAATTAAAAACAAAGATCAGTGATAGATAAATAGATAAATGATATTATTTAGCTGTAAGTTAGAGTTAGACACCAGATATACTTAGCATGGAAAGAAGCTGAAAATAAGAGATTGGCAATTGTTCTATGACAGAAGGATCAGAGGCATGAAGTGTTCCAGATTGCAAAGAAGTACGCTAACATAAATAACAATAGATAATGTCATCATGGAAAATTATGAATGGATAATAGTAATAAACTTGCCCTTACTAACATCAAACAGAAAGAAACATGGAAATGCAACCACAAGAGATTAATGATTGAGGAAAATATGTGCAAGAGAGAAGTACAAACTCAAATTGAACTTGTTAGCCTTATAGCCAAAAGAGTAATTAAAGATGTGAAAACTGAAAGTAACAAAAATAGCACACCTAATTAGAAAAATAACTGAGATGAGATACAATCTAAGTTTGTATCAAGGTGGTGTACCACTAATGCCCGTTTCCTAGCAAGACAACTACAGAGAAAATTCTTAGCTAAGAGCGGGCCACTACACCTAGCATTTGTCTATCTAGAAACCATTGACAAGAGACCATGCTTTGTAATCTGATGGTCACTAAAAAATTAGGTCTGTAATAGTAGCATAGCTGCAAGCAAACTGTAAAGCTTCTGTTAAAAATCTCTCAGTGATGGAAGGTGAAATTAAATGATGTCAAATTGAATGAATTTACAGTCGCAATCGTTGTGTAAATTATCAAATCAATCCAAAACTGAAGACTTTTCTTTCAGAAGAGAAGTTTAGTAGATTTATAATTTTATCATTGTGTCAAGGATAACTTGCTAACTCTACTTAATTCACAGTTGAGTTAATAAATCTTACTTATTTATCTAATTATACACTAACGAAACTATAATAAAAGCCCATTTACCTACCAACATTATATTGAACCTCAGAGTCAAAAAAGAAAACATGACAGCTTACTGACAACAAATACATGGTCCAAACACCAGGAAAATTCCTCTTGACAAACATTTAGATCAATAGCCACTCAGCAGGTGAATTCTAAACCATTCCCATTATGCCAATATGTAGTAATATAAAACAGATCAACAAAGATTTAATAAAGAAATTTTTTATTGAAAAATATACATCGAGTTTAAATTGATAATTTTGACATTGTGAAAAATATATTTATCCACTGCTCTGCAAATATTCAAAATACATAACATTACCTCCCTTATTACCTAGTGAATCTATAATATTGAAGCTACTGCCAATACAATATAGCTTAAATGAAGACTAATAGCCAAACATTACATATGTAGATTACAACAGTCCTCTGCCATGAGAAATGAAACTGGTATGTAATAACGTATTTTAGAATGTGTAAAAATGCATTTTGAAATAATTTGATTTTAATAATATACTCTGGAATAAATTATTGTTTTCTCTCTCTCTCTCTCTCCCTCCCTGGGCAAGTTTCTTCCACTACAGCCTTGGGGCTGACTAAAGCCTTGTGAGTAAATTTGATATACAGAAACTAAAAAGAACCCATAATGTGTGTGTTTGTACATGAGCACTATTGCCTCCTTGACATTGTGTGACAGTCATAAGCAAGGGTCACCATCATGTAAATGGTGTCCTTTGTTTCCAATCTTAAGAGACATATCTGGTTGCGGGGAAATATTAGCTTACTTGGAAACAGGTGAGTGGCTGGTGATAGGAAGGACATTTAGTAGTAGAAAAATTTGCATGACCCATGAGAGCATAGAAATATGCATGTCAAAATAATTATATATATA
>NC_068986.1:73031052-73037733 GCF_001194135.2 Octopus bimaculoides | reverse complement strand
TAAGCTATGGACACGTATGAAGTGCAGCAATATCAAAGGAAGGCTAACTAGCAAGATAGTTTTTGTATGTGGCAGATGCTCAGGAGCAATAAACACTGAAAATGTGCAGAGAACAACTTCTGCCAGATTCCAGGGAGAAAAACTAGAAGTAGTTGCTAGCTTCCATTACCTAGGTGACCAAGTCAGTAGCGGGGGAGGGTGTGCTGAAAGTGTAGCTGCTAGAATAAGAATAGCCTAGGCAAAGTTTAGAGAGCTCTTACCTCTGCTGGTGACAAAGGGCCTCTCGCTCAGAGTAAAAGGCAGACTGTATGATGCATGTGTACGAACATCCATGCTACATGGTAGTGAAACATGGGCCGTGACTGCTATGGACATGTGTAAGTTCACAAGGAATGAAGCCAGTATCATCTTCCCATACAGCCTCACACTCAACATGAAGGCCTACATCCAGTGCTTGGAGGAGGTAGTGCTACCCTGGGTCAAGAGGGTGGCTGATGGAACACCCTATATCTGGCAACAGGACTCTGCACCATGCCACACAAACTAGAGAACCTAGTCATGGCTGTTAGACAATTTCTGCAATAACATCAACCCTAACATCTGGCCATCTGTCTCCCCAGACTGCAACCCACTTGATTATTATGTGTGGGGTGCAGTTGAGCAACAGACCAATAAAACTCCTTATAACACCAAAGATGAGCTGAAGTCAAAGATTATGGCAGTATTCACCAACTTAAACAAGGAGACTGTCCAGAAGAGCTGCAGGAGATTCCGAAGTTGTGTGGAGGCCATGGTTGTAGCAAATGGCAATATTATTGAATAAATTTACTCCTTAATTTTCAAGATATTTTAAAGTAATTTTGGTAAATATATCTGTTAAAATGTGATGTCAGTGTCATTTTCATTTTTGCGTAATTTAGATGACAGTTTATTCACTGCACCGTGTATATACATACATGCACACAAACTCACACACACTAAAAAGAAACCTGACCAGGCTGCCTGTTACCAGATGTTTCCTATCCTGGCTATATGGAGGCATGTTTAATATGCACATGGACATCATATTATAAGTTACTCTTAATCTCTCCTCCTCAACTACTTATATACTTCTAAATATCCTCACTTACATACATTAGAAACAACAGCCTCCCTCAACTGTTTTCCCTCCTTTTCCTTACATTTATATATATTAGGACCTATCCCATTTCGACAACTCTACTTCCTTAAGATAGAAAAGAAGCTATGGAAAGATAAGCACCACTTTTGTTTTGCTTCCTCTTTCATCTAGTATTTCTCTATAGATATTCTAATGTGTAAAATAGCTTCTCTTCACAATGTTTTTCCATTGTAGTGTGAATAAAGGTAGTCAGGGTGTGTGATAGGATAATTAAACTGACTAATTATAGACAATTCAACATCAATACTTATCTCTGCATATGCTCTACAGTTAGGATTGATTGAAGAACAGAACACTTATTAAGTGTTGAGTATGTGCATAAATCAGACTGCAACAACTCATTCTGCAGACCAGCTCAGAAATCTATTCATTACAACTTTTAGCTTCTGCTATCCCTCTGAGCCTCTAAAATATATACATGTTTTGCAACAGTCAAAGTTTTTCTACATTACAGAAAAGAATGACCATTGAAAATGCAATAGAAACTGCCATTAATGACATGCTGTGCATACTGAACAACCAGTTGATTCAATCTAAGCATTCAACAGTTTATTATGGTTTTCCAGCTGTAGACCAACGACAAAATGTACCTAGCAAACCAGATGAATTAAATCTTTCAGCTAAAGTCTAACAGAACAATCACATATGCTCAATAACAAAGATAGGACTGTCTCTGAGACAATCAAAACAAAAATTGACAACAACGAAGATAACTTAACAATTACTGATGCTCTAGAAAGAACAGGTAAAACTTTACTGCTGAACTTGAATTGTTGCTGTCCTAAGTAAAAATGGCTTGCTGTAGTTTCATCAGATGTTGTAGCTACACTATTGAATAAGTTTGAAATTTTAAGGTATTTCCATTATTTTGTCCAACCCCTGTGTGTGTGTGTGTGTGTGTGTGTGTGTGTGTGTGTGTGTGTGTGTGTGTGTGTGTGTGTGTGTGTGTATATATATATATATATATATATGTATATATAATATATATATATATACACACACACACACTTATGTTCATACTGACACAATGTAGTAAACTAGAAGATGCATTAGAAAATTGGATAAAATGCTTTGCACTATTTGTTCTGGATTTACATGCTCTAATTTCAAATCCCACCAAAATCAACTTTGTATTCTATCCCTGTAGGATCAACAAAATAAAGTAACAGTCTAGTACTAGGGTCAATTTAATTGACCACCAACCTGTACCAACATGCAATAGTCTAGAATGGTACAGTAGAGCTTGAATCTCTTCTAAAGCATGCAGTTCCTACAACAGGTGAAGTGACACTTGGAATACATAGCTGATATATCAACAATATTAGTAATTTGCAGGATTTTCCAGAATGGAGACCTCTATACAGTCTATGTTCAGTTTGGATCTTTTTTAAAACGGGGGCCACATTTTTCATTAACGAAACACTTTGAAACTTGGATCACTGGTAGAATGTGTCATATAAAACATCTTTTTCTCTTAGTCTTCTTAAAAAAAAAACGAAATCCATAAATTATTCCATGTTAAAGTTGTCGTATTTCTGTAATTTCAACCAATCACTGACGTCCATTCAGCCGATATACATTAAGTGCCGACTACATAAACAAACGATTCTGAAACAATTAACCCTAACCCTAGGGTTAGAGTTAGGGTTAAAGCAAATTTAAAATGAAAAAAGCAAATAAAACGAAGAATCGTTTGTTTATGTAGTCGGCACTTAATGTATATCGGCTGAATGGACGTCAGTGATTGGTTGAAATTATCGAAATAAGACAATTTTTTACATGAAATAAATTCAAATACAAAAATATTTTTCTGTTCTATAACACAAAATAGATAAGTATACGAAGTTTGAAAGTCTTTCGGTACCAAAAGCACTACGTAAAACATTAATGAAAAATGTGGCCCCCCGTTTTAAAAAAGATCCTTCAGTTTTAATTTCTGCATGTAGCTGTTGATGAGGGAGTCTGGGAAGTAGGATATAGATAAAGTGAATGTGGAGTCAGCAAAAACAAGGGATCAAACACTTTTCTCTTAGCATGTTGGTGAGTGAAGGTTTGTCTCTCAGAAGGATAATATGTTTAGTATAGTCCAGAATTTAATGTGCATCTTTCTTGATATATGATTTAAAGGAATGAATAAAATCTACAGAGAAAATTAAAATTTTTCATGCTTGCAACAAAGATCAAATCAAATTCTTGATATAAAGCAAAGTTATTTTTTAACCTTTAAGTTTTAAATCAGCCAAACCGAGCCAAAATATTCTACCTGTTTTATGTTCAAACCAACCAAATTGGGTCTTACCTTACAATGTCATTCAAAATATATACAATCACATCATCAAAATCTCGAAGGTACAAGATAATGACTGATTAAATCAAAACAATGTCAATAAATAAGAATTATAATACATTTTAATCTGAATGCTAAAAGGTTAAATCTCAATCAAAGAGATTATTGACATGTTAGTGTTGTAAATGAAGATAAAGATTGAAGCAGCTACACAAAAATTATGATTTGCAAACAATAGCACAAAGAATTATATTCGCATATGGTGATGGAACACAAATCTTTGGTGTGGTTGCAACAGCATGGTCTGTATTTATAAATATATAGATATTCCAACCCATGCTAGCATGGAAAGCGGACGTTAAACTGTTGTACTTCAGGAGTATCAATTTGCCAATAATAAATGCATACACTGGTTCAGTTTCATTTATTTATTTGTCAATTGCTTAACTATTTAACCAATTAACTAACTGATTTGCTTGATTAATCATTTAGTTAATCAATCAGTTAGGTTTGTCAAAATCCATTCACAACCTCATGAATAGCATGCCCTCTCTACTTCCAGGTCTGCTTCAAACCTGTCTGTTTCTTAGTTTATAGTTTCTATATTTATGTAACTGTACAGGTATGAAGAACATGAGGGAAAGGGAGAGAGAGAGAGTGTGAGTGCATGTGTGTGCGTGCGCGCGTAAATGTGTTTTCGTGTGGTATAGTTGATTTTGTAATACGTTTGAGAAGACGTATATCTGCACACACACACACACACGTGCGCGCATACACATGTGTGTGTGTTAGTGGATTTTGTGAAGGGTGTGGATCATAAAATGTTTATTTGTTTATCTTCATTTATTTTATGATTAGTGCTTCTGTCATTTTGATTGGACTGTGTATGAGTAGGTGTCAGTGTATGTGTGCGTGTACTGTCCAGCTGTGTTACTTGTGGGAAGGTATGGATCAAATTACAATTGAATGACACTGTCTTTTATTCCAATAACTCAAAGAAATAAGTTTGGGTATTGATCAATTCCCCACACACACACACACACACACACATGCATAATGCACACAGATGTGTGTTTAACACACTCATGTAGTGGCAGGGGTGGTGGTGGTGGTCTCTACATTTTTATAGAAGTTTTTTTTAAGTGTCAGTATCACTCACCAGAGTGCACACACCGTCTTTCTTTCTCTCTCTCTCCCCCCCTTCCTCTATGTTCTCACTCACACAACTACATAACTACTGAACCTACAAGCTAAAAGGCACAAAGACATGAAGCAGACTTAGAGAGGCTGTATCATTGACGAGGTTGCAAGTGGCAATGGAAGGACTTTGTTTAACATAACTTATTGATTAACTGAATAATTAAACAAACAGTTAAATCATAGGTTAAATAGTTAAGCCAAATGACAAATAATGAATAAAGAAATGAACCTGAACCAGTGAACATGTTTATTATTGGCATAACGACCCTTCCAAGATACAACAAAATATGTTTTAACTCATGAATTCAAGTCAAGGATCTTGTAAATGAAATACAAAAATGAGATATTCTACTATCAAGTATAGAGAATATAAATGACCAAGAAGGTAGTGGATCTAAATAGACCCTTTTCATGGTTATAGTCTTCAACCATCTTCAAGTGCTTTTTTTTTTTTTTTTTTCAGATTATAAGTGGTTTAAACCTTTGTTGCAACACAGAAAATATATTGACCAGATAGGTAAATATTTATTAACACCTGGTTAGATATTATGATCAGATTGAAGTTAAAAAATACTACATTCAAGCTATTATAATACTTTTAAGTCATGACATTGCATAGCGGACATCATCATAGAAGGAGTGTATATTTATATGACTGAAAGCTTGATTTTAATAAACATAGAAAATATCTTTCGAAAGATGCCACCTAAGTTTATAATGAACTACTACTACTACTACTACTACTACTACTACTACTACTACTACTACTACTACTGCTACTACTACTGATGTTATCACCACCCACATTTGACTGGCTTCTATTTTCAACAGCTGCCCAACACTTGGTACAATATAACAAAGGCAGTAAAATATTGAAAACTGATCAATACTGAGAATGTGTGTGCATTAGCTGTAGAGAAGAAGACTAATGGTGAGGGAGTCGAATGGATGGAACAAAAATGAAATCAATCTAACAGTTAGCCAAGTAACCAGGGTGAAGAAGTAATCAATATTATCTTTTTTAAATAAGGGAAATTAAATATAAAATTCAAAGCTTTTAACAGAGACAAGAATTTACCAAGATTACATAGAAGTATCAAAATAGGTATTAATACTCATTTAAAAAGAAATACAACCTCTGTGTGCTCATTCAATTAACAATCTTGGTGAATGGAGAAGACAATAGTTACAGAGTGCAAAATAGGACAGCATTTGATTAAGTTTATAGAATAAGCACCAAAATAAACTGATGAAAATATAAATGCAGAAATTTGAAATATAAAGAGATATGAAAGAATAAAATAGGGAAATAAATATAATTGATGCTATATTAAGGATAAATGCTTAATAAAGGAAAGTAGGAATTATTGAAAACAGGGAGTCCTTTAGATAAGATAGAGAGAGGGGTTTTGATTCAGTTAGGAATTCAGATGAAATAACAAACAAAAAGAAAGATGAAAACAGCAGTAAAAACAGACTACTTACAATACTAGCTTGTACAAGAAATATAAGATTTTTATATTAAATGTTAACAGTAAAATCAGACATTCAAATATAAATTCATTAACATATTTGGAACGAAATTCAGATATTTATAAGTACTCATGCACCAAAGCACATATGTTAGTCAATTTATTTTGATCTAACTTCATTTATAACTAGAGGTAGCACTATGCATTGCTGAAGGAGCAAATGTATATACATATCTATGCATCTCTGAACACACGCACACACACGTATATACATATATTTGTACACAAATATATCACCACCATTATATTACTGGTCTCCATGCTTGCATGGGCCAGATGGAATCCCAAGGTTGAATTTTAAGATCAGGTGCCCTTTCTGTCACCAACCTTTACCTATTCCCAAGCGAACTAATATTTCCTCAGGGTCACCTATGCCTTCAAAGACTGGAAACACAGGAGACACTGCTCGCATGATGATAGCACTCATTTTCAAGTAGCGCTTGATTATAATAATATATATATATATATATATATATATATAT
>NC_068986.1:73029550-73031042 GCF_001194135.2 Octopus bimaculoides | reverse complement strand
ATATATATATATATATATATAGATAGATATAGATAGATATAGATAGATAGATACATACACACACACACACATAAAAGAGAGAGAGAGAGAGAGAGAGAGAGAGAGATGTATATCTATATGTTTGAATGTGTGTGTTCATACTATCTGATAATGTAATACTTGAGTGTATTCATGTTCATATATATAAATGCTTATATAAACCTATAAACCTGAATGTCACAGTGTGTGGGGGTGTATGTGGTTTTATATATATAAATATATGTATGTGTATGAGTGGATGTTTATGGGCATATGAATGTAGCAGTGTTTGCTTTTTCTTTTCTTTTTTTCACTACAGTAAGTATTATCTACTTTCAAGACTACTCTCTGTTTAACAAGAAGACTACTTGAAAATTAAGAATTTTCATGTGACTCCCCAATATTAATTTTTTAATTGAACATTCTAGAAAGAACTGTAATTCCCTCTATATAAGAAACAATCTCAGATTTGAAGTCAGTCAAAGTGTCAGGCACAAAACTTTCAGCCCTCCAGTCACTATTGTAACTTTCTGCTGATTAGAACAAATTTCTGGATTTACAAGTTTTCTCGAGACAGTATAAATACATACTTAAAATATAAAATGAATTAAGGAAAAAAATAAAGTGCTAAATCATATTTAACAGATTGAAATTAATACACTTCTAAAGCAGAATATATCACATCTTTGAAATTCCACTTTAAAAAAACAAAGGACAAAACTATTTTTAACTCATTGTATGCAAATTGACCAATTTCAAAAAATGGGTTAGTTTACTCAAAAGCAACATACAGTATATTACATAATATTATTGCACAGTATTTCCAGATTTCTGGAAGCTAGATAACAGGTCCAGTACACACACTTTCTGTCAGTCTGTCTGTCTCTCTCTCTGTCTGTATGTGTATATATATATCTGTAATATCCGAAACTTGGAGTCTTATTATGGCAACTGAATAATTGTCACATATTATATTACAGATATAAATTCCTCTATCTACATAATATCGAGGTCTCATTCATTCTTTTGTTGTCTTACCATTACTATTTATATAAATATATATATATATATTATATGTATACACACATTATATATATATGTATATATATACACATCATCATCATCATCGTTTAACGTCCGCCTTCCATGCTAGCATGGGTTGGACGATTTGACTGAGGACTGGTGAAACCAGATGGCTACACCAGGCTCCAATCTGATTTGGCAGAGTTTCTACAGCTAGATACCCTTCCTAACGCCAACCACTCCAAGAGTGTAGTGGGTGCTTTTACATGCCACCGGCACAAAGGCCAGTCGGGCGGTACTGGCAACGCCCACACTCAAAATGGTGTATTTTACATGCCACCTGCACAGGAGCCAGTCCAGCAGCACTGGCAACGATCTCGCTCAAATGTTTTTACATGTGCCAGGAAGGCAACGCTGGGCACAGGTGCCATCACGATTTCACTTTCGCTTG
>NC_068986.1:73027605-73029398 GCF_001194135.2 Octopus bimaculoides | reverse complement strand
GCCAAATGTCGAATTTAGTTCAATTTTGATTTCACTTGCCTCAACAGGTCTTCGCAAGCAGAGTTTAGTGTCCAATGAAGGAAGGTACGCATAGGTGGGCTGGCTACACCCCTGGCAGAGGCCTTGGATTTAGGTCTCACTTGGCTTGCCGGGTCTTCTCATGCACAGCATATTTCCAAAGGTCTCGGTCAGAAGTCATTGTCTCGGTGAGGCCCAATGTTCGAAGGTCGTGCCTCACCACCTCATCCCAGGTCTTCCTGGGCCTACCTCTTCCACAGGTTCCCTCAACTGCTAGGGTGTGGCACTTTTTCACACAGCTATCCTCATTATATATTATGTAATTATGTATTGTGATATGAAAATGTGTACTGTAGGTAATATATTAAATTAATTACAATCATGGATCTATCATTTGAGAATATGATGACAAATGAGTTGATTTTACTAGTTTTATTGCCACAGAACTGTCATTCAACCTAGCAGCCTTCGGTACACATGCTCCATATTCTGTACCAACATACAGGATTTCATCATTAAGTGACTACATGAGTAGTCAAGAGTAGTATTGGTATAAAGACAAAAGTAAAGAAAATTCCAATTAACCAAACATGCACAAAAGGTAACATTTAGCAAGGCTCTAAAAATATTACAGTGTAACTTCAGTTTACAAATTTAATTCATTCCTAAAGGTTGCTTGTCACCCAAACTGTTCATAAATTGAAACTATTTTCCCCGTAGGAAATTCAAGAGAAGGCATGGCAAATTCAAGCAAGGATTTGCACTAAGTGAAAGCAGGACAGCAACTGATGCCCTCTCATTGACACTTTCAGCTTGTCGCCAACTTTTGTTGCCATCTTGCGTACTCGTTATTCAATACACCATTCATCACTCAAGAGGTTTTATGCTTGAAAAATTGTTCATAAACCAATTTGTTCATGATAAGAGGTTGTTTATAAACTGACATTCCACAGAAGTTATTTGCTATCTAAAATTAATTTGTTCATTCTCTTGGACTCATAAGCCATATCTTGATTCATGACAAAGCTGGTTGGTATAGTAGACTCACTTCAGCTGGATCCCCAAGAATGGGGTAGGGGTGGTTCCTAGCCTGGTTAATAAGGAAGCTTTTGATTGGATGTTTGAAGGGTAACAGGAATGCTGTTTCACTCTCCATCACTCAATATCCACATGTCGAATCAGAAAATATATTTCTGTACTTAGTTCACCTATTACATAAGTTATGCAAATTTTGTTTATACCATTAGATTAAGCAGAGTAGCTAAGAAGAATGCTTCCAAACAATATAATTTTGGGTCCACTACTTCTACTATATACCTTTGAGCTGACCAAAGCCTTTTGAGGGTATTTGATAGACAAATTTTAATGAATAATTTGTGTACACATTGTGTCCAATTCTCTCAGAAGTTCACCTTTGATGTAATCATCATCATCATCATCATCATCATCGTTTAACGTCCGCTCTCCATGCTAGCATGGGTTGGACGATTTGACTGAGGACTGGTGAAACCGGATGGCAACACCAGGCTCCAATCTAATTTGGCAGAGTTTCTACAGCTGGATGCCCTTCCTAACGCCAACCACTCAGAGAGTGTAGTGGGTGCTTTTACGTGTCACCCGCACGAAAACGGACACGCTCGAAATGGTGTCTTTTATGTGCCACCCGCACAAGCCAGTCCAGGGGCACTGGCAACGATCTCACTCGAAAATCCTACGGGAGCCAGTCAGGCGGTACTGGCAACGGCCACGCTCAAAATGGTGCATCTCATGTGCCA
>NC_068986.1:73021702-73026497 GCF_001194135.2 Octopus bimaculoides | reverse complement strand
TTTCAACCCTCACCTTACTGGCAGCATCTCTGTACATGGCTCGCACAGCTCTCACTAACCATTCTTCTATCCCAAGTTTCCTCATTGACCACCAGATAAGGGATCGGGGGACCCTGTCAAAGGCTTTCTCCATGTCAACAAAAGCCAGGTACAGAGGTTTATCCTTAGCTAGGTATTTCTCCTGCAGCTGTCTCACTAGAAATAAGGCATCAGTAGTGCTTTTACCTGGCACGAACCCAAACTGCATCTCATCTAAATTGATTCGCTCCCTAATTAGTTGGGCTATGACCCTCTCTGTAACTTTCATAACCTGATCTAACAGCTTGATGCCTCTGTAATTATTTGTATCTGTAATATCTGAATATAAATGTAAGAGGATTTGTTGTTAAAATGTTGCTCTGAGATGAAGTGGTTAAGAAGCACATTTTGCAACCATGTGATTTTGTGTTCAGTCATACTGTGCAGCATCTTGGGGCAGTGTCTTCTACTATAACCCTGGGCTGGCCAATGTCTTGTGAGTGAATTTGAAAGATGGAAATTTAAAGGAAGCCCATCATGTGTGTGTGTGTGTGTGTGTGTATGCACATGCGTGTGTGTGTGCCGTATATATATATATATATATATATATATATGTATCTGTATTTGTGCATGCTCCACCACTGCTTGATAACAGATGTTGGTTTGTTTACATCCCTGAAAATCAGCAGTTTTGACCAAAGCCACTGATAGAAGAAGTACTAGACTTAAAAATAAGTACTGGGGTCAATTTATTTGATTAAACCCAGCAAGCCAGTACCCCAGCATGGTCACAGTCTAATGATTGAAACAGGTTAAAGTTGAAAGATAACTGAAAACCCAATCAGCAAGACCAGTGTAGACTAGTACTACAATATGGCTACTAAAGGTTCCTAAATTATGACCACTTAAAGGACTATGGAAATTAACTGTTAAAAACCGTGCAATGGAAATAAACTTCTAGGTATGAATCTCATCAAGTTATGTATTTATGTAGGAATAATGCAACTAAAGCCAGTTGAAGAACTGGCTCACTCAAAAGATGAAGTTTGCCTGAAAGTCTTCAATTTTGTTTAAGCATTCAGGAAAAAAGATGTAATAAAACATTACAAGAACAAGCAGAGTTGTTATACATCAATATCTTTAACTGCAAAACTCTTAACTTTCTCACATGTAACTGAGATAAAATAGAGGCAATTTTCAATAAAAGTGTTTTTCAAGTAAAGGTAAACATCATGTTATTGCCACTAACATTTCTGGCAATAATCACCTAATACAGTTCATGGGAAATAATGTAACCTTGATTACTTAATAGCAGAGTCAAAGGAAGTGGGGTAGCCACCATCACTCTGCAGAGTTTAAAGATTGGTGGAAAGAAGGAAGTTATTCTCAGACCTGGTCTGAATGCTTCCATCTGAATGGACTCTGCTAGTGGTGTACATGGTCAGTCTCTCTGAGGGGCTTCCAAACAATTTGCTTCTATTTCACTCAGAAGGCATTGATAGAAAACAGTTGGCCAAGATGTTGAGCAAACTACACACTATTGAAACAAACTTCTTAAACAACACATCTTTGGCTGTGCATGTTTACCAAAATTGAGGACAACTATGAAGTAGAAATTTCAATTGAAAAAGTTATTAACTTTATTACTAATGAGTTGCTTATATTAAATATTAATAATTTCCATCAACTTACAAATTCAAATTTCTTCTCATTTAGTGTAAATAAACCGATGTTTTCTTGTGGCTACTGACCAAATTAGCACTTCAAATATCAGATTATTAACTACTTAAACCAAGTCAGGTTAATAGAGTCAGATATTCTATCAGCTTACTAAAATACTAACTGGATATCTCATGATAGAGGATAGGGCTAGATAGTTCAATAGAATACTAGCCTATCAGAAATTCATTTTGTTCAAAGGAGTGTTTGGTACTTTGAACTAATTTTACAATCTATTTGCTGATACATTTTATATTATTATCAATCTCACCAGGAGGGTGAAAAGCCAAGTTAAGAAATGGATTTAAGTAACAGAATAGATAGGAAAACAAGAGTTCTGAGTGAAAGTACATAACCTAACCTAAATATTATATGGAACAATAAGCCTATATATATATATATATAAAATCATCATTTAATGTTCGTTTTTCATGCTAGCATGGGTTGGATGGTTTGACAGGAGCTGGCCAGCTGAAGTGCTGCCTGGGCTCCATGTCTGTTTTGGCATGATTTTTATGGCTGGATGCTCTTTCTAATACCAACAACTTTAGAGTGTACTGGGTACGTTTATGTGGCACTGGTACAGGTGCTTTTTAAGTAGCACTAGCACTAACAAGCCTGCAACATTAGGATTGTTCAGCTAAAAGAGGGATGCAGGGGATGTTCCTGTATGCAAAGACAGCTGTGATTTTACTTAGCTTGACATGTCTTCTCAAGCACAGCAAACCGCCAGAAGTCTCAGTCCCTTGTCATCCCCCCAGTGAGGCTCAAAGTCTTAAGACCTTTCTCACCACTTTGTCTCACATCTTCTTGGGTCAACCCTTTCCACATATTCCTTCCACAATTACAGATCTGCACTTCTTGATACAGCTCTCTTCATCCATACATATTACATGACCATACCAGTGTAGTCTTCTCTCTCTTGCACTACATCTGATGCCTTGTAATACTCAGTTTTTCTCTCAAATGACTTACACTCAATCCTATATACACACTGACATTACCCATCGAGCAGAGAATACTGGCTTCATTTCTTACAAGCCTTCGTATGTCCTCAGTAGTCACAGCCCATGTTTCACTGCCATGTAGCAAAGCTGTTCGTCCGCAGGCATTATACAATCTGCCTTTCACTCTGAGGCAGAGGCCATTCTTTATTAACAGAGGTGGTAGTTCTCTTAGCTTTGCCCAGTCTGTTCTTATTCTAGTAGCTGTGCTTTCAGAACCTCCATCACTATCAACTTGTTATGGAAACTGTTTGCTACTTCCAGAGATCCCCGCCAACATTTGAGGGAGTCTATTTTTTGTATATTCTTGGTGTTTAATGTACCTGCACATCTGCCACAAGTGAAGACTACTTTCTCTATTAATCTTCAAGTGATATCACTGCACCTCTTATATGTCCATAGCCTGCACTGGATACACCATATGGAGTTTCTCCCAGCATCTTTTCTACATAATGTGCAGGGCCATCTCCCTGAAGAGATCTATGATTTGTCTGTTTTCCTATTTATTAGGACTTTGGTCTTTGCTAAATTAACTCCAAGGTCCTTTGATTCTAGACCTTCTTTCCATACCCGAAATTTCTTCTGTAGGTCTGGTAATGATTCATCTATAGGGACAAGGTCATCAGTGTAGAGAAGCTCCTGAGGGCAGCCAGTCTTAAATTCTTCTTTTATAACCTTACAGACTTCAACAAATAAGAGGGTGCTGAGAACTGATCCCTGGCAGACTCCTACTTGTACAGTAAATTCCTAGCTATACTCTTTGGCAACTTTCATCTTACTGACAGCATCCCTGTGCATGGCTTGTACAGCTTTCACCAACCACTCATCTATCCTTAGCTTCCGCATTGCCCACCAGATAAGGGAGCAGGGGACCCTGTCAAAGGCTTCCTCCATATCAACAAAAGCCAAATACATAGGTTTATTTTTGGCCAAGTACTCCTCCTGCAGTTGCCTCAACAGAAGGCATTGGTGGTGCTTCTTCCAGACAAATTCAAACTACATTTCATCTAGGCTAATTCTCTTCTTAATTGAGCTATGACCCTTTCTGTAACTTTCATCACTTGGTCCAGCAATTTAATACCTCAATTATTTCTGTCTAAGGTATCACCTTTGCCTTTGTAGCTTTTGACTATAAATATCTATAAAATCCAAAAGAAAGTGATATGTTCAACAGTTGTTCTTTAAAGTAGATAGAAGCTCAAAATGAAAACTTGAAAATTCTATTTTTTAATACGTGTTAAAGAAAATTAATACATATAGAAAAAAAATCATGGATTAATAATACTATTTAAAAATTGAGTTTCTATATGTAATTCTAAAAACAAAAATCAAACTTGCTTACCTCTTCCACTTTCATGGGAAGTACCACTCGACTGCAAATGAGAGAAAATGAAAGGTTTTAGTAAGAGTAAAATTATGATTTCTATAGAATTTGAAATTTTATAATGTTCCTTTCATTGTAATCTTTACAACAAATCTGAAGTGCTGCATTAGCATCCTGCTCTTTTAATGAGGATTTGCTCTGTTATCTTCTTATATACACTCTTGAAGAGTAGTGTTCTTCATTGTTTGAAGACCCCCATTAGGGATTCAACTGCCTGTCTGCATGAATTTTACAATAAATCTAACTACTCTCACAACTAAGTCCCACAATCAGTAAATGTTTTATCATCAGTCTTATACATGCTTCAAAATAATAACTGGAATTTATATATACATACATACATACATACGTGGCGTGCAAGAGAGACGATTGCGCTGGTATGGACATGTGGTGAGAATGGAGGAGGATAGCTGCGTGAAAAAGTGCCACACCCTAACAGTTGAGGGAACCCGTGGAAGAGGTAAGCCCAGGAAGACCTGGGCTGAGGTGGTGAGGCAAGACCTTCGTACATTGGGCCTCACCGAGGCGATGACTACGGACCGAGACCTTTGTTAATGTGCTGTGCGTGAGAAGACCCGGCAAGCCAAGTAAGATCGTTGCCAGTGCCCCTGGACTGGTTCTTGTGCGGGTGGCACATGAGATGCACCATTTTGAGTGTGGCCGTTGCCAG
>NC_068986.1:73018198-73021674 GCF_001194135.2 Octopus bimaculoides | reverse complement strand
GTGCGGGTGGCACATAAAAGACACCATTTCGAGCGTGGCCGTTTTCGTGCGGGTGACACGTAAAAGCACCCACTACACTCTCTGAGTGGTTGGCGTTAGGAAGGGCATCCAGCTGTAGAAACTCTGCCAAATCAGACTGGAGCCTGGTGTTGCCATCCGGTTTCACCAGTCCTCAGTCAAATCGTCCAACCCATGCTAGCATGGAAAGCGGACGTTAAACGATGATGATGATGATGATGATATATATATACACACACACACACACTTAAATATACATACATACATGCATACATGTATGTGAGGGTGGAGCATTTTCACACAATTTTCAATTTTGTGATGGGGATAGTGCAGGAAAGTCGTGAATGGACATCAAAATAACTGTTGTAAAATCTTAGAACTTTGTGACAATATCTTCTGTCTCCGCAAATGCATTGAAAAGTGGACCCCACCCTTATTTATGATCTATTAAATACAGTTTTCATTGCATCTTCTTTGGGTAGTTTTTAAATGACTGATGAAATTACTCTAAAATATGACTTCAACATATTTTTTTTTTCTGTGACTATATCTTTTGCCTCCACAAAAACGTCAACATATGCAAAAATATCATAAATATTGTAATTTATCGAATTCAAAAAATTTTTCATGTTGTTGTAAATTACAGCACACCCCTATCCCTCTTTTAGGAGGCAGAAAACAAAGTCAAAGAAAAAAGTATGTTTATGTTGTATCTTAGAGTAATTTCATCACAATAATTTAAAAGCTACCCCAAAAAGATGCAATGAAAACTATTTTATAGCTAATAAATAGAGGTGTTTTTTTTTCACACTTTTCAGTGTGTTTGTGGAGACAGAAGATATTATCACAGAGTTCTAAGATTTTACACCAGTTATTTTGATGTCAATTCACAACTTTTCGACACTACCACTGTCATGAAATTGAAAATTGTGTAAAAATGCTCCACCCTAATGCATATAAGATTTTTGTATGCTTCCTTTTTTTAGGAACAGCTTGAGGTACTGGTGAACAGTCATGATGATTAAAGTTGTGGTTGATAAAAGTTAACTGACACGGAGGACTGGAAGCCATCTGAATATTGGAAAAGATTTACCTGTTTTATTGATTTGCACCGTGGTATTAAAATGCCAACATGATGACTGCTACTTAGTGCACTGTGAACACTATAAAGGCTGTAAGATGTGATATGCATAGCTGCAACAGAGACTACAAAGCCATGGCCAACAAAAAGTGACACAGTAGATGTTCTAACTGCATCTGCAGATCAGAGTTCATCCTCACCGCTTTGAGGCTATGTGAAGCTACTGGAAGCTGTGGGCAATCCCTAGCCAGAAAGGGTTGCTGCCGAAAGGCCATATATGTGGCAGCAGGATTCAGTTCCTTGCCCTATCTTCAGAAAGAATCAGAAGTGGTTGAAGAATTTCTATGACTTCATCAGCCCCATTTTCTGGCCACCTTATACCCTGATTGTAATCCCGTAGGTTATTGTGTGGTGCAGTTGAGAAAGACACTTACTGCCTGCAACACCAAGGCCAAGCTGGCAGCCAAGATCAAGGAGGTGCTTGAAGATTTTCCCAGGGACACAGGAATGTGTGCATCAGGTTCCAAAGCCATCTTGAGGTACATGATGGAAACTGAGGGCAGCTACTTTGAGTAGACTTATCTCCCAGCCATAGTCTCATTGATATTTTTTGATTTCTTAAAATACTTTTATTTTTGGACGGGATATTGTGTTTCCTTTTCCCTTAATGCAAACTGTCAAACTCAGTCCTGTGTGTGTGTGTGTGTGTGTGTGTGTGTGTGTGTGTGTGTGTGTACACAAACAAAATAGGTGCAAAGATGCTAGTATAAGTATACAACAGATGAACAGATTAGTACTAGGAAAATCCCAAACTCTTAAAATTCCAACTACCTAAGGGCAAAAATAATTCCACAGGACAATAGTTGGCTATAAGAACTTGAGTAACTTGAGTTTGTAATAAATAAAATAAAAATTTGGACAAACATGAGTATGGCATTATATCATTTATATAATATACAAAAGAGGGTATATAAATGTAACCATAACTAGTGAAGCAAACATATATTCCTAGGTAGTTGTTTATAGTTGTTTAAAAAATTCAGGGACAGGTTGATGCAATAATGTGCATTGAGTAAACAGGTGTGCAGATTGATGTAGTAATACACATCAAACAAGTAGAAATTATTATTGATACATAAATATGAAATCTCAATACATTCCAGCCAGAGGCTAAGAAGCACCAAATTTTTTCATTCAGGAGTGGCAAGAGTGTGATTCTTCTAGTAGCAGACTGATATTTAAGAGCACAGAAACATCAATAAAAAGATGTAAGATGTGGAGGTAGCAAGGGTGAAGTACAAATAATGATATTAAGAAAGGTTGTGAGATCTAGAAAGATAAGAAGTAAGGAAAGTGAAGGAGAGAGATAAATAAATAAAAAAAAATATATGGAAAAACAAGAAAAAATAATGGAAAAATGAAAGAGCTAAAATTAGTTACAAACAATCAGACAAGTCGAAACATGTAATAAATCAAAGTGTGAGTAAGATACAGTAGAGATGGAATATCACATGGAGTTCAATACAGAAAGGAATAAAAGAAACAAACAACCTAGGCACCCACTCCTCAGTGAGACACATAACCTTTTGGTGGTCTTAATATTTTATAAGTATCCATGTGAGTAAAATATACTAGGCAGGAGCAGTGATAAAAAATGTAAATCGAACAATGAGGAACTATATATATTATACATACACACACACACACACACACATATAAATACATACATACGCATACAACCTCCAAGCAAGGAGTTCCTCAGTGCCCAGCTCCACACAACTAGGTACTTTCAAATGCACTTGCTGATTATGCAACACCTAACCCTGCATTAACAACACTACAACCACAGCTGGGCCTAAATCACAATATCACATAACTTCTGTTTCACATCTTCCAGTATTATATATTGTATCATATGTATTGGAGTGCTCTTTATGTAGGGGAAACAGGTCAAGGCCTTGCTGATCACTTTCAGGAGTACATTTGAAGCATACTACTATGTATCCCTGGCCAACCTGTTGCCACCCACTTCCACACAACAGGCTATTCTATTACTCACTTATCAGCATGCAACATCTCCACACACCATTGATCCACTTAAAAAAAAGAAATGAAAGGCATGTTTCACATATTCAAACTCAGTACCATGTCACTGATAGCTGTAAATCAGTGGTTCCCAAAGTGGGCAGTACTGCCCATTTAGGGGCAGTGGGAAGATCCAGTGGGGCACTGACAAAAGTGCAGTGATAATGGTGTGGCCAAAAGGAAGCGATGGATGTAAAAACAATATAATGGGTTAATTAGGTTAAGTTTTACTTGTGAAATACAGTGGTTTTGAATTTGCTACAGAAAGTGGACTATGTAGTTGTGAATGGGG
>NC_068986.1:73001857-73017616 GCF_001194135.2 Octopus bimaculoides | reverse complement strand
ATATATATATATATATATATACACATACACACACACACACACACATATATATATTTCTGCCTACCAAATCCACTCACAAGGCTTTGACTGCCCTCAGGATATAGTAGAAGACTCTTGCCCAAAGAGACATCCAGTGGAACTGAACCCAGAACCATGTGGTTGAGAAGCAACTTTCTTACGACACAGCCACTTACGTTAATGTATATGATAAACTTATAGGGATATACATATCTACAATTAGCTAAAAGGACCAACTAAAAGCCTTAACGTAGAACCAAAACATTACTTAAACAGTATGGAATTAAGAAACAAAGCATATAAAGTAAGAAAAAAAAAATTATCACAGAAGGGTGAAAATATTTCTGACTTTACAATCTCCTTTAACAATAGTTAACTTGTCATAGTTAACTATGTCAGCAATATGTGCTTCATAAATCTATCACAAAATATAGAAGATATTGATTAGATAATCAATACATTAAAAAAAAGATATTAAAAATTAAAATGGGAAAATAAAAGTTCAAAGAAAATTGAAATGTTTTGCATATGTTATTTCCAATAAGTAGGAACTTACAAATGCTAACATTATATACAAGAAGACCGTAAATGGTGAAGTACATACTATTAGATAATGATATTTAGACAATGAGACAGTTTTTTCTTAAGAGTTTAATGGCTTACTCTTTACTCTTTTACTTGTTTCAGTTATTTGACTGTGGCCATGCTGGAGCACCGCCTTTAGTCGAGAAAATCAACCCCAGGACTTATTCTTTGGAAGCCTAGTACTTATTCTATCAGTCTCTTTTGCAGAACCACTAAGTTACGGGGACGTAAACACACCAGCATCGGTTGTCAAGCGATGTTGGGGGGACAAATACAGACACACAAATATATATATATATATATATATATATATATATACACACACATATATACGACGGGCTTCTTTCAGTTTCCGTCTACCAAATCCACTCACAAGGCTTTGGTCGGCCCGAGGCTATAATAGAAGACACTTGCCCAAGGTGCCACGCAGTGGGACTGAACCCGGAACCATGTGGTTGGTAAGCAAGCTACTTACCAAACAGCCACTCCTACACCGGCTTGAGAAAGAAACTTTTTTTTTTTTTTTCAACCAAATTTTTTTGTCTGAAAATTACCTTTTTCCAAAAGAGACCTAATTTTTCATTTAATTGCTTCTACAAGTAAAATATTTCAAATAATACAAAAAAGTTATTTTCAAGCTACAAAAACTGAGTCAAGCTCTATCTCAATACAGCAAAAGTGGTACAACAGGGGTAATTGAAACAACAACTTGTTGCAACCACAACATTTTACTATCAGTTCTAAGTCAGGTTATATTTGAGAGAAAACCCATGAACAGACTTATGACACAAACTATTTTTGATCACCATAATAAAAGGTAGTATCAATAGATAAGACTGTCAATTGAACAAAGAAGCTTCACACTGAAAACAGGAAAAGAAAAAAAGTAAGTATCCAACATGCATAACTTTCAATACTATCATATCTTGAAATTAAATGAAAACTAGATTTCAAAACAACTTGGACATCTTGAAGTACAAAAATAACCTTAAGCCTAAGTCAGTATTTTTAGATTAATGCAGCCACATATCAGTTACTGTATTGACTTGAGACTACAAGATAAGTTTGTATTCTGTAGGGAGGGGCATTTTTTAAATATGCAAGATTTTCTCAGATTCTAGCATTTTTTAATGAACGTATACATTACATCAAACTTATCTAGATATAGATGTGTGTGAACTATATGACATGTTTATCTATTTTTACACCTGTTTTTCCCATTAGTGTGAGTTGGATGTTTATTAGTTACACTAGCTGACAATGCCGTCAATAATGATGCCTGATTATAGTATTTTATATATAAGTAAGATACAAAATAAGGTACATAATAATCACACATACAAACATTCACATATTTCCCTTGTACACGCACACACATTACTCACACAGAGTTGAAACGTTGACTTTTTAACCCTTATTCATCTATCAAACTTTCTTTCTCTCACTCACTTTCAGTCAGGGCTATTACTCTCACTACTTCTCCTTCACCGAATTACTATTTTCACTCCTCCTCTGGCATGATTCTGGACAAATATATATATATATATGAGAAAATTTTATTGGGCCTGCAGGATTTTATTTTACCTTTATATATTTTGCTTATTTCAGTCATTAGACTGAAGCTATGCTGGGGCATCACCTTGAAGGGTTTAATGGAACAAGTTGATCCCAGTACTTCTTTTTTAATCTGGTACTTATCCTATCAGTCTCTTTTGCCAAACTGCAAGTTTAATGGGATGTAAACAAACCAACACCAGCTGTCAAGTGGTGGGATGGGACACACACACACACAATACGAACTTCTTCAGTTTTCATCTACCAAATCCACTGATTTGGTTGACCTGGGGTTATACTGGAAGACATTTGCTGAAGGTGCTACACAGTGGGACTCAACTTGGAACCGTGTGGTTGGGAAGCAAAATCCTTACTACAGAACCACACCTGTGCCTACATAATGAGTACAGAGGACAATTTATATAAAAATACCAGAAAGTTGAAGTAGATTGGAGATTACTATTTTGTGTGAGCTGGGGTAAAAAAGAGGGGGGTAAGAAATAACAATAGCCACAATTATGTGTTTCTATACATTAAATGATAAAATTTTGAAAGATACATTAAGGACCAATAGTTTGAAGTTTGCCAGAGAATAAAATTAAGATATTTTCCCCATGTTGAATTTATGAATTTATTGTATTAAAACAGTCAAAATGACAAGAATACAAAGAGTAAATCTGTAACAAATCTCAAATTGACCTATAAAACAATCATTAATCTTAACACTTTCTCACTCCATTTTGATTGACATTAAGCTTAATGATGAATTAATCCTTTCATAATGAGTTAGTGAGATTAACTTGGAACTAAGAGAAGGAATATATAGTTAGGCTCCCAACAAAATATGAAAAAAAAAAAAAAAAAAAAAAAAAAAAAAAAAAAAAATCGAACTTAATGCATACTAAATAGATTATTTCTTATGACTTACTTCAATAAAGTATACTGTGAAGATATCTAATGTGTTACCAATTCCATCAATGTGAAGAAAGTGCCCCAACTGAAATGTTTCTATTTTTAAAAGAATTTCTATGTTGGATAATTGTTCACTAACTTGTTATAAAAACTGTTGCTTTAATATTTACTGTTATGGGGTCAACAGTTTTGCATGATCACATTTTTATGGCCAATATGTTTAATATTTGTAAAATTCTGTTCAACAGCCTCAACCACTGGTGTTATTGTTTCAAATTCATTCTTTTTATATAGCATGTATTATTCTTTCATAATCTATGTCAATAGCAATACAATCATTTATAGCATAAAATAGCCAATGTCTTCTCATACCCAGTCTGTCTAGTGTGCATGTGTTCTTTACAGAAATTCTATTATATCAGACCTCAATTATGTTCTATATATACCTTAGAAATATAATTGAAATCTTGGCTATTCCTGAGATAAAAGAAGCTTGGAAATATTTTGATTTTGGTGAAGTTTTATATATTGCCACTTCTAGTCACTTCCACTCAGCTAACATTATAGCACTGATAGATTCAGAATGTATCCTTATTTTTTAGCAAGATCAGAAAGGCTCGACTTTTTCTCCCCTCCCCCACAGTTGCACAACTTAGAAAGGGTGAGGGTAGAGGAATAACTAAGTTTACATTACAGATTGTATTATGTTTAACTTCTTCTTCCCTTCCACAAAGTTGATCAGTTAAACTACTACCACAAAGTTGAATGAAGAAAAACTGGTTTGTCTAAATTAAATGCACTTTCGATGTAATATTCAACTGACTTGGCCTCTACACTTCTTTAACACCAAAAGTAGAAATAATTAAAGTACACATTTTGTTTATTACGTTAGTATTCATTAATGTAATACAGACGTGAACCTTATTTTATTTTTTAATGAAACACAAGAAAGGTTGTCAACACTTCAAATAAAATCTTAATTTTTACTCCTTCTATAAACACAGACTTGGCTGTGTGGTAAGAAGCTTGCTTCCCAACCACATGGTTCCGGATTCAGTCCTTCTGCGTGGCATCTTGAGCAAGTGTCTTTTAGTATAACCTAGAGCCGATCAAAGTCTTGCGAGTGGATTTGGTAGAAGAAAACTGAAAGAAGCCAGTCGTGTGTGTGTGTGTGTGTGTGTGTGTGTGTGTGTGTGTGTGTGTGTGTGTGTGTGTGTGTGTATAAAGAACCGATAGAATAAGTACTAGGCTTACAAAGAATAAGTCCTGGGGTTGATTTCTTTGATTAAAAACCTTTAAGGGCGGTGCTCCAGCATGGCCACAGTCAAGTGACTGAAACAAGTAAAAGAATAAAAGAAACTAGTAAACTTCACATGCATGTGCATGTGTCTAGCATGAAATTAATTCAAAATATGAATTCAAATAGACAGCATTCCATGATATTGATATTTGATAAAGTTTTTTTTTTCAAAATTATTAATTCAAATCCTGCTAAAATCACTATCTTTCACCTTCAATCAAGCAGCATGGTAAATCCAGCCAATTACCTCACACCACTCTAAAATTTGTGAGCAAAGTCACTAAGTAAATCTAAATCTGCCAATACTAAAAGCAGTGGAGTATCTCGTCTCGCTCACCTTAACTCACAAATGTTTCTCAGTGATTAAAAGGCAATAAATAAAATCAAGCCTAATATTGGTTTCAAATCTTGGGCACAAGGCCAGCAACTTCAGGGTAGGGGATAAGTCAATTACATCAACCCCAGTGTGCAACTGGTATTTACTGTATCAACCCTGAAAGGATGAAAGGCTAAGTTGACCTTGTTGGAATATGAACTCAGAACATAGAGACAGATGAAATGCCACTAAACATGTTGCCTGGCATGCTAACAATGCTGCTAACTCACTGCCTTCATCAGATGTAATATTAGAAATACGGTATCCCTGATGTCAAACCTAAATTTTTAAATGCTACTTTCTGAAAACTGTCTCACCATGTTTTTAAGCTCACTATATACTTCCAATCCTTAAAAAGCTATGGTGATAAAAGAGGGCGACAAAATATTGTAATTTAATAGCATTTAAAAAAAAAAAAGAAAAAAAAAAGGAACCATTTTAATCAAAAACACAGAAATGGAATGCTTTAATTAAATATTTTCCTCTTCAGACAAAATTCATACCATACATTTTTTATACCTTAGAAAATTCCTTCTAAACAACAAACATTTTGTTCTGAAGTTAGAAATTAAATACAGCAGCAATTTAAATTAATGTAAGAATATAATACTAATATAAGTGACAATCATTTTCTATTTAAGTAAAATTATCTGCAATGATAAAATTTGTATGTAGTTACTGAAAAAACAGAAGTATAAAACTGATAATTTTAATTTTGTGGAAAGAAAGGAAATTAATTAAAAAAAATATTCGGATTTCAAAATATTTCCAAGCTACTCTTGTTCTTGGAATAGCTAAGTGAGTAAAATTTTGCAGTAATGATGACTAAAATATAGAATGTAATTGAGGCTGGTATAATAGAATTTCTGTGGAGTGGTTACTGTTAGGAAAGGCATCCAGTTGTAAAAACCATGCCAAAACATACAGTGGAGCATGGTGCAGTCTTCGACCTAGCCAGTCCCTGTCAAACCATCCAACAATTGCCAGTATGGAAAGTGGACATAAGAGAGAGAGAGAGAGAGAGAGAGAGAGAGACTGGCTTGACTCTTTCTCTCTCATTTTTGAACCCACCCAGAACTATAACATTGTTCTATAAACTCATGGCAACCAATACTTTCTTTATGAAAAAAATTTCTGAGACTGACAATACAAAAGTGTAATCACTATGGTTAATGATTGATTTTGAAATAGTTTTCACCTGTATTAAAATTCTGTTGTTATTCCATAAAGTTGCAAGAAAGTTAGTTTGTCAAGAGACACCTGAATGTCTTGAATACCAGTCAATAATGGCTTTTTAAATTTATGGAAATTAGGGTTTATGGAAGTTTATGGAAATTAAAAGAGCATGTTTCAAGGAAATAGGTTATAGCACAAATGATTGATGTTCTGCTAAGAAACATTAGTTTGTCAATGCTATATGTAACTTTATCATTATGCAAATGTATACACTTTGCTGATCGACAGAATTCAGATTAATGGTTTTGTTTCCCTTTACTACTTCAACACATTATATAAAAATTAATAAAGAAACAACTACATTATTCATCCATCAAAAGAGTTTTTCACAACAGGTTAACACTCTAGCTTTTCACTTTAGAGTCTGTCTGTATGTCCCAAGTTTCAGACTCGGGGAAAATGAATACATGACAGTATTACATGCTGTTTCCAAAGAGCAGCAGACATTCAAGACAAGCTTTCATATGCAGTTCTCTCATACAGTGAGAAGGTCACAAGTGGAAGACTAACCAACATGTTATGAGGCAAGCACCAAATTTGAACTTTTTAATTTCTGTTTCAGACAAAGAAGGAATCAATATTGGTAAATTTCAATCTGACAGAAAATTAAAAGACCTGCTAACATTTGTGGCTAGTGATTTGAAAATTGCTAGTTCCTTGAACATGACCAGATCCCTTGTGAATCAGCTGGAGGCCACTAAAGAGATATGTTATAATTGGTCAAGAGAAAGGAGCATTCTCAGACATTGTCAGATCAGCTGAGTTTGTCCAGCAGGTCCAAGGTCTCATTACTAAAAATACCAGTAAATTGATGAAGGCCATCATTGAGCAGTTCAATATGGTGGAGACCACTATTGAATGCGATGTACAAGTACATTAGGCAGGAGTCCTATATTATGAAGAGAGGGCAATTCATCTATGGCAAAACCTGGGAGGATCATATTACCCCAGCATCATCTGGCCTCTACTGAACCTACAGGGAAGAACTCCTTGGAGGTTACTATTGTGGTTGCTTGTGAGCAGCATGAATGGAAGCCACTTGATCCTCATAGGAAGTCATTTTCATTGTGTGGAAACAGGCCATGCCTGCCTATATATTATTGATGAATTTAAATATCTAAAATATCACATATTAGTGCCACTTTCCAGTTAATCTGTTGATAATGTTCAATTTGCCATATAACAGCCAATTCAAAAACATGTGAAATGCAAAACAGATTTCAGAGTATAGATACCAAACACTTAAGACTGGTGCTGTTAATGTAAAATTTAACAAACGTAAGTTTGTCACAATGTAAGCACAGCAGCGAAGTGATGGTAGTGCTTAAACTGAAAAAGGTTCCATGAAATGTTTGCTGCACTAACAAGCAGCAAGTTGAATATAAGAAAACAAAGCTGGTTCCAGTAAGATAGAAGATACAGCATAATGAGCTAATAATTGAAGTTTTTCAGATGGTTTTCTTTTGAATAAAGTGTACGATGTTGGTGATTGAAAGTGCATCATTGCATTTAATGAAAACAGTACTTTACAATGGGTTACATTCAATCAAAACGTTGCATCATTAACTCAGAACTAAAGTGCTTATTTGTCCTGAAGAGAAAAACAAATTTTTTTTTTAATGCTATTTTAGTAATATTAAGAATATGGAGAGTTCCAGAGAAACAACAGACTTTACATTATTTCTTTCTATAATTTCTTTAACAATCATTGCATCAATAAGATTCCTATTTTAATGAAAAAAACTATTTTTACTAAAAAGATATCTGACTTACAATGAAGTTCTGTCTCATGAGAGAAAAAACAAACTTGTTGGAGAGAATTGCAAAACTTTCAAAGCTCAATTGAATGGCTTAGATTATGAATGCAACAAAAATTAAAATCCAATCTAATTATTTATATTTTTTGTATAACCCTTACATAAGTGATATGTGATATATAATTAAATTATTATGAAAAGATTACTGACTCAAAGTATCAATTGTCTGTTATATTATCCTTAAGATAAGCAGTCATTTATCTTATATTTATCAGCCTCAACACATTTCTCCAAATAATTTTACCAACGTTATTATAGTCAGTATGCTCCTAGTTTGTTAAAAAAATAAACAAAACAAGAAGTCCACATTGATTTGTTGTAGAAAAGTCTCTGTGAAAACACAAACTATATTCAATAAACAAGTGTAAAACCTCACACTTCAGTAATAGTTTTTACTTCACACAGACGTACACAAATCAGTGAGCTACCTAAATCATTCATAAATCAATTACATGTTAAATCTCTTAAAATACATGTTCCACATTCTAACCTGAAGTACTGAATATTTTTTAAAACATGATTCAAAATATCAACTTAGCTTTTCAGTAATGACAATAATGTAACCAAAATACTTAAGCCTCTGTTATTGTTCTAGTATGATAGGGTCTCACATATGCAATACTGTGAATTTTAAAAAAAACTGATCAAGTGAGATTATCTGAACAATCAATACACAAAACACACTCTAGCGATATTTAAGGGAATTAACTTCAATAAGATTGAGTCTTCAAAGCCAACTCCTCAGCAAAACGTTGACTTTGTATCAACTGTCCCTTTGTTTATTGCTTTTAGATTTTTAAACAGCATGGTTGAGTGGTAAGAAGTTTGCTTTCCAACTATATGGTTCCAGGCTCAGTTTCACTGTGTAGCACTTTGGAAAAGAGTCTTCTACTATAGCCTCAGGCCAACCAGAGTCTTGTAAGTGGATTTGAAAGAAGGAAACTGAAAGAAGCCCATTATATAGATGTGTGTGTGTGTGAGAGTCTGTCTGTTCCCAACCACTGTTTGACCACTGTGTTTACATCATTGTAACTTAATGGTTCAACATAAAAGAACCAATAGAATAAGTACCAGGATTTAGAAAATAAAATAAAATAAAATATTGGGTTCGATTAATCTGACGAAAATTCTTCAAGGTGGTGCCCCAGAATGGTTGCAGTTTAATGATGAAACAAGATAAAAGACAATAGGTTCCCAAAAGTAATAAAACTACTATAAAACTCCCTTAAACAAAATTGTTATGATTGTTTACCATCTCATGGGTTTTTTGTGACCTAAATTAGAAAGGTACAACTTGACATGTCTGTTATAAATACATTTCATTTCTGTCTTTTCTTTGGTCTCAGAATATATTTGACTTTAAGCTTTAACCCTTAAGCATTCAGATTACTTTGTCAAATGTAATGCTTATTTATTCACATTGTTTTGAATTAGCCCAGCATTATCTCATAGCTTCAAGATTCTAATGATGCAATTGCTTATTTTTAGAATGACATTGTAGATCTGGCTGGTTTGAACAGAAAATAAATTGAAAAGTAGGGCTGGATATGACTTGTTTAAATGCTAATGGCACCTTGATAATACTTATGTAACCAGATACAGCTATTTTTATAATGGAAGTACACTGACTAAATTGAGCTCATTATATTGCATTTATTTTATTTTACTAAGAAGTGAAAGGCAAAGTTGATAGGATTTGAATGCATATCAGACATACTGATCTAGATTTTGTAGAGAACCTAACATGTTACTTTCATCATAATAGGTGTATTTCTCCATATTTACTGACACATTTCTAGTTAGAGAAACAGGTAAACTCAAAACAACTAAAAGGGAATACAAGACCAGCAAATAACATTCCAATTAATACACAAATTTGATGGTATTTAGTAAATTAATTCATTTATTTAGCCCCAGCTAAGCACTGATTAAACAGAACTGTGATCAAATGATATTCAAGCAATGACCCTTCACATCTATAGTATCCAGATTATATTACTTTTAGCAAATCAAGCAACTGTCCCTTGTCCTTTATTTGCATATTAAGCTGGTGTTTTGGTTATAACAAAGGAATTCTAAAACCTATTGTGTAAAGTCTTTATGTATCAATGAACCAGAGGTAGTCAGGGGCAAGTTATTATCAGAAGAGTTAAATGATGGGAGTTTCAATATGACTGCTATCAAACCAAAATTTATCAAGAGTTGGTATCAGTGTCAGTTTAGAATGTTTAATGCTTAAGAAATAAATAATCCTTTATTCTAACTCATAAATGATGTCTATTATGAATGCTTGGTGCACATCTCTACTGTTTTATCCTGAAATATTTAATCCTTCAACATGGCAATTCTACATTATTCTTTTACTTGTTTCAGTCATTTAACTGCAGCCATGCTGGAGCACTGCCCTAAAGAGTTTTAGCCAAAGAAATCAACCCCAGGATTTATTCTTTGTAAGCCTAATACTTATTCTATTGGTCTCTTTTGCTAAACCACTAAGTTATGGGAACATAAACACACCAGCATCAGTTATCAAGCAATAGCAGGGACACACACACACAACTGGCTTCTTTCAGTTTCTATCTACCAAATCTACTCTTCGACTTTGGTTTGCCCAAGGCTATAGTAGAAGACACTTACCCAAAGTGCCACACAGTGAGACTGAACCCAAAACCATGTGGTTGGGAAGCAAGTTTCTTACCACACAGCCCTGCCTGCACCTATTAATTAAAACTTAATTAAAAACTAGTTATAATTCTCTTGGGAAGGTAAACTGTTAGAGATTAGGATCCTTTTCTGGAATAAGTTTCATCAGCTTCTAGATTATATCAGTGATAATGACCACTCCTCAAGATGTTTTAATGGGATCAAATCAATATTAATATTTTTTTTGAATCAGCAGCATTAGTGTGGTAAATGAAGAGAGTAGAAAAAAATTACCAACCTTAAGCAAATTTAAATATACATATTCACAATATTTTATGATTGACATCAGAGAACAGACAAAAAGAAAAAAATCTACGTACATTTATTCAAACTAGAACTAAAGACACAAACACGCCAAAAAAATGCATTGTGAATAAAACTATCATGAAACCTAGTGCAGCATAGACAAAGCTTTGTGAACTGCATGATACTGATGAGAAAAGACCAAGCACCAGAACCTTGTTGATATTTATTAAGCTAAAAGATTGCTTCAGATCTTGTGTCTCATTATCATTACGTCATGTGGGTTGCATAGGTCTTCTCTAAACACAATATCTCAACACTTGTTGCCATTCAATATCATTTCCTTCATGAGGTTCATTCAGCATTGTGAGATCAGTTTTCATCAATCTTCCTCTTCTACAAGTTCCTTGAATTTGGATAACTTGGCACTCCTTTACCCAATTGTCACCCTTCATTCATATCACATGCTCATACCAGAGTAGCCTTCACTTTTGCATGCCATGTCTGATTCCTCTTCAGCCTTTCATCATCTAGTGAAGTACGCTTGCCCCATTTCTTTCCAATCTTTGCCTAGTCACAATATTCAATGCTCATATTTCACTTCCATGTAACATCATACTTGGTGCACAAACATCAGCCATTCACTTAGAGAATCTTTTTGATGCCTTCAGAGGTATTAACTGCCAGCTATGTTTTCAGAACCACTATCACATTGCCAATGAGGTAACTTTAGACATCAGAAGCTATCATTTACTTTTATGAAATTTTTCAAGAATTAAATTTGGTGCTTTCATGGATATAGTTATATTTTGCTAGTTCATCAATAAATGCCTTAAAGAACAATCCGGATATTAGTATACTTAGTTATCAAAGATATATAATACAGCATTAAACATTACAAAATAAACATATAAAAAATTCTTCTGCTGTAGATATTACATTCATTTCAGAAGTTCTTCATAATTCAACAATATCTTGCATTGAAACAAATGAGGAAAGAAATAAGTATCTGAATTCAAGAAAAGAAATAATAATGTTTGTCTCCTATTCACATGGTTCATTCCTAAAATTGACAGGAGTGGAACGAATTATAAAATAGGGTAAAGTTAACTGAAAGAGTAATTACAAGAATCACAGAATAACTAAATAATTGCAAAACCATTATCTTGGAGGGAAGAAATTCAATGATCTTAACAAAAATTAATGAAATGGTGTAAGTTATCACACAAAGACAAGAGCTTGAAAACTGACTGACAAACAATACAATAAGTACATACATGGTCTGATCAATAAGTATCCAGACTGTTGCTATAGTAATGAAGCTAAAGCATGGAGAGTAAAGCAACTTGGTACAGATTGACCTTGGACTCTGCTGTGCATGCACACTAAGTTTTAACATTCCAGCTCACTTCTGCTGTTTACAGCAGTGCTTCGAAGGAAGGTGTGTAGTGTGTGATTGTTGCATTGACCATGACAGAGAGAGTAGACCAGAGACTCTACAGATTTTGCGAAAAGCTTGATGATACCTGCTCAGAGGTCTATGCAAAGTTTTCATCATTCTCGACACAATCAAGATCTTGTGCAACTGAAACCCAAGTTTCTTTTTGGTCAGCTGAAAGCAGTTTTGGCATAAATTTGGCAGACATGCATCTCATACCCAAATCTTCAGTGATAATGGACTGAACTGAACCATAATTAATCTGCACATCCTCTGATAACTCAGAGATGGTGATACTAACAATTTCCCCTCACAGCTGCACACACATCTGTGATGTTTTTCTTAGTTCTGCTGGTTGCAGGTTGCCCATAACATTCATTAATATCAACATTTTCCTGGCCATCTTGGAAACGTCTGAACCACTCATAAACTTAGGTGCAGCCCAAACTCCTCTCCATACATTTTCTGCAACTTTGTGTAGGCCTCTGAGCAGGTAACGCCATGACAACTTTCTCTGTTATGGTCAATGCGATGATCACACGCTACACACCTTCCTTTGAAGCACTGCTGTGGACAGCAGAAGTGAGATGGAGCATTAAAACTTAGTGCGCATGCACAGCAGAGGTCAAGGAGCTTCACTCTGCATACTTTAGCTTTGTTACTATAGCAACAGTCTGGATACTTATTGATCAGACCTCGTACATACACAGAGGATGTTGTCAAACTTACTGAAACATGTAAAAACAATGCAAGATGAATAAATTATCCTTTTATTAAAAGCATGTAAGCCATATACCAGAAAAAAGGGGGAGGGGTGGAAATGTTTCACTTATACTCTACTACAAAATCATTAACAACAAAAAAAATTTATAATTTCAACTGAGAATTGAAGCTGTATCAGACTAAGCTTTACTTGTTTGAGAAATATTACTTTTCTATCTTGGAAAAAAGACAACCTCAGGACCCAATGGACTTAAGTTGGCAATGATGATTCCAACTTATGTACAAACACAGAATGATAAATGACATCAAAGTGAAAGACAGACAACAACAGGCTCCTAACTAGTGCCAAGTAGCATTTAGTCAAGAGAATACTTTAAATTTGTAAACAGAAAATCTGAGAAATTACTGTTGTCACCCAGTAGGCTACTGCACCACAAAAAAATTCTTAATATTTCATATAGTTTCACAAAGAACTTTTAAACATTAGTGACACAGCAAAAAAAATGTTTACTCCAAACAAAGCCTTTAATTTAATAGTGCTTTTGCCTTTTTATCATAACACCAGCAGTGGAGAGATTGTAAACAAGTTTCTATTAAAATAATAATGTATCAATAGAACTACGATTTTTTTTCCAGAGAAGGTTTTGTAAATAGTAAGTTTACTTTCATTTTGTCAGAGCTTGTTAGCAAGCTCTGACAGAATGAAAGTAAATTTTAATCAATGCCAAGAATCAAAAAGAAATTAAAAGGCAGTAAGTAAAATACATTAATTACCCAAAATCAATTCCATTCAAGCAAATAAATATTGGTTTCAAATTCTAGTACAAGGCCAGCAATTTTGGGGAGCAGGTAAACCAATTACATCGACCCCAGTACTCGACTGGTTGTTATTTTAACGACCCCAAAAGGATGAAAGATAAAGTCAACCTTGGTGGAATTTGAACTCGAAATGTAAAGGTAGATGAAATGAGATTCAGCATTTTGCCTGGTGTACTAACAATTCTGCCAGTTTACTACCTTATTCAAACTAATAAACAATGATTCCTCTAAATTTCATGAAAAAAAAAAAGGGTGGGGGGTGGGTGAGATTTTTTTATCAAATCCAGTATTTGATGTTTTATTGAAACCGGAGGGACAAAATACAAAATAAACTTTACTGAATAACTTTTCCATGATGTAATTACTTTAGTATCAACACAGTCTCAAACTATGTCACTTGCTAGATAAGTACAATTACAAAAAAGACTGATTAGAATATTTTTTGTATTTACTATTTCTAATTTTTATTTTTCATTGCCTATCACAAGACAAAAGCTGCAAACAGAGCAAACATGTGTCGCTGGACATATGTTAATGAGCATGAATGACAGCAGAGCACAAATGGACAGAGAGAAAAAGTGGCTATAACATTTGAGGTGGATTTACAAGCTGTTAAAAAATGGACAAGACCAAACTCATGTCTTTCAGTAGGAAGCAGGATTCCTACTTTCCTCCCATTTACAGGAGCTATATAGGAGGTATTACATGGTGACACAGTCAAACCACTCAAGAAAAGATCTTTGTAATTGCTTGGTCTTACTTTCTCACCTTATCTTTCATGGGGTTTTACATACAATCAATTGGTAGGTTTGCTTCTCATAAGGTTGGGTCATTGTATAGGTTAAAAGAATTACCTCAAATCTGAGGCTATTTTGTATCTTTACAAGTCCAGAATTTATCCTAGTATGGAGTATTGTTGTTATATTTGGGTAGGAACACCATCTTGTCACTTGGCTCTCCTCAATAGGGTTCAGAAGCGAGTTACTAATTTGATTGGTTACTCTCTTGCTTCAATTCTGCAACCCTTGTCACAGCAACATGATGCCACTAATCTTAGTCTGTTCTATTGTTACTACCACAGAAAGTGCTCTGATGAACTTTTCCTTTTAGTTCCAAATCACTTGGTGCCATCTTGCCTAACTTGAAACGCACATCATCCAAATGCTGCTGTGCTTCCAGGAATAAGGAAATCTTTCTACAGTCAGAGGTTTTTTTCCTCAAACTGCCAGACTTTGGAACTCTCTTCCATCTCAGTATTTTTCCTTTTCTTATGTTCTGAACTCTCTAAAGAAAATTCGTTCCTTTTGTCTTAATTCCATTAATTTCTCCTTGTTTATATAATCTTTTACACAAGGTTTTTCACTTTGTTTTGAACTTTATAAGCATAAAGAAAAAAAAAGACTGTGGTTGATACAGACATGGGATGCATATGAAAGATGTCAGTTGTGTAAACGTGACAAGTGATAAGAATACGAGACCAAAGACAACATAGGATGAAGTGGTGGGAAATGATCTCAAGACGACAAATCTCACAAAGGAGATGACAAAGAGCTGCAACAAGTGGCAAAACACTGCAAACGTAGTAAAATAGACATCTTTATCATTGTGCTTGAGAAGTTGTTTTATATACACATATATATTGTTATACTTAGTTTCTTTGTCAAAGCTCTTTCGTCACACAATCTATGACCACTTCAGTGACTCTGTCCCTGTGTCGCCTCTTGTTCTGCTTGATTCCATTCCTATTATTCATTTCCTAAATGGACTAAGCAGAACAAGACAAGACACGTGGAGCAGAGAGTCACTGAAGAGGTCACTAGATGCCTGACGAAAGAACTTTAAAGGAACTAAAATAATGATAATAATAAAGCTGAAGTGCAGACCAAATATATAGTGCGTGTGTTTAATTAACAAAATATGACTATCCCCAAGTATATGTTTCAACACACAATTTCACATCAAGAATCTTGCAAAACAAATACATATACATATATATATATATATATATATATATATATATATATATATATATATA
>NC_068986.1:72993250-73001166 GCF_001194135.2 Octopus bimaculoides | reverse complement strand
ATATATATATATATATATATATAGATAGATAGATAGATAGATACATACACACACATAGATACATACACACACATATATACACACACATACACACATATATATATATACATACACACATATATATACATACACACATATATATACATACACACACATATACATACACACACATATACATACATATATACACACATATACATATACACACACATATACATATACACACACACACATTGTTCTCTCCCAAGCCTAAATTACAATCCCTTCACTCTGCGTCCACATTATCCCTTTCATGACTCATGTCTTCCCTCATACTCTGTCTTATTTCTTCACTCCAGCAGGACTAAATCATTCCCTTCACTTCAATTTCACCCCTGCCTTCTATTGGCACACATATAAAAAAAAACTGTATTGAACAACCCTCACCCTCAACTACCCAATACACTCTAGCTTCACTCTGCTGTACTACCCACCAGCACACTTTCCTGGGTCACATCAGTTGTCACCCAACACCTATTCTTGCCTTAACCTTACTACTTGTCCCTCACACCTCTAGAGTTCCCTCAGCCTTTTTCTTGCTACATTCACCCACTGCTTCCAACCAGTCCAACTATGCTGCCTTCTTTACATTCAGACACTGCTCTCCCCACCCACCCTGACCTCTATGGTAGCCTCCAGTTTCCCTTTCCTTCACTGCACTCATCTACTGCTCTTCTACCACCCCTTCATTTTCTCTCACCCTCTGGCCTACTCATTGAACCCACACCTCTATTTCCTTTAACAACTCTTTAGATTCCTTGCCATCCTCATCAATTTCTCCCTTTTTTTGTTTCCTTTTCCTCAAACCTTCCACCCACACTCAACCTCACAATGTTGAATACCTTTGGATCCATCCAACACAATTGACATTACCACCTTTCCACCCAACACTAATCCTTTCTGCTCACTCCCACAAAAAAGCTTATTATTCTCTCCACTATCACCTTCTCACAACTATAAATCTGTTTCTCTCACTTTACCCTCTCTTCTATCATCCTTTAGTTACAGGGTCGCATTAAGCCCTTAGTTTTGCAAGGTGACCTCACCAGTGTTGATGTCACAAAAAAAAAAAAAAAACACAGCACCCAGTATACACTTTAAAATGGTTGGCATTAGAAAGGACATCCACCCATAGAAACCATACCAAAGCAAACAATGGACTTCGATGCAGTCATCTAACTTGTTAACTTGTCAGATCCTGTCAAATCGTCCAAGCCATGCCAGTAGGAAAAACATATCAAATGAAGACAATGATATTCTCATTAATAAAAATAACAAATCTTGAGACAATATTGCTTCTATCTAAAATACCAGACAATTCAACCAAATCAAACATCTAAGTGTCTAATTATTCTTTGTTTGCTCTATGCTGGATAAAACAAATAAACCCCAGTACTTATATATTTTTTAAGTCTGGTACTTATTCTATCGGTCTCTTTTACTGAACTACTAAGTTACAGGGACATAAACTAATACTGGTTGTCAGATGGGGAAGGGGGACAACAAACACAAAAATATGCACACAAGGGACTACTTTCAGTTTCCATCTACCAAATCCACCCACATGGCTTTGGTTGAACCAAGGCTAAAGAAGACACTTGCCCAAGCAAGGTGCTATGCAGTGTAACTGAACGTGAAACCATGTGGTTGGGACACAAATTCCTTACCATAGCTATACCTGCACCCAATTAATTGTATACCTAAAATATTTTCATAAACTAAATTATATATATCTATCTCTATACGGGGTGCAGTGAATAAACTGTCGTCTAAATTATGCACAAATGAAAATAACAGACATATTTACTAAAATTACATAAAAATATCTTGAAATACTAAAGAGTAAATTTATTCAATAAAGTCGCCATTGGCTTCAACCATGGCCTCCAGACGACTTCAGAATCTTCTGCAACTCTTCTGGACAGTCTCCTTGTTTAAGTTGGTGAATGCTACCATAATCCTTGCCTTCAGTTCATCTTTGGTGTTACAAGGAGTTTTGTTGGTCTCTTGCTCAACTGCGCCCCACACATAATAATCAAGGGGGTTGCAGTCTGGGAGTTATGCAACCAGATGTTAGGGGTGATGTTGAGAGCCATGAATGGGTTCTGCTTGTGTGGCATGATGTAGAGTCCTGTTGCCAGACATAAGGTCTTCCAGAAGCCACCCTCTTGACCAAGGGCAGCACTACCTTCTCCAGGCACTTAATGTAGCCTCCATATTGAGGCTGTGTGGGAACACCATGATATTGACTGGATGTTTGATTTTTATCATTCTCGGCACATGCCCTCAGACTGACACCCAAACACTCTGAAATGTTTGTATTGGAGCTTCCAGCATGAATGCCAAGCAGTACAGCATGTCGTTTGCAAATTTCTGGCAGAATGAATTGCGTCATGGTATTGTATTCCTCACAGACGGTGCCCAACTGACTCCACTGTGTAGTTGACAAAATCAAAAACAAACAATGCGCACACGTGAAATTAAAAATATAAAATGGCGACAATTTACCCATCGCACTCTCTGTATATTAATTTTTAAATGAAATTTTCACATTTATTGTTAGACATCTATTTTAATTGTGCTTCAATAATTAGGTTGAGAGAAACTAAATAGCAAATCAATTGAGATGAAAGTTCAGTTACCAAAAAGGAGCAAAAGGATAAGATATATGTATACCTACTTTATCCTGCTAGAGTCTCTCATATCTGCAAACTAAAGACTAAAGTTCAAAGTCAACAACTTCTATTGTTTTAAGGCATTTATTTCAAGAAACAAAATAAACATATTTCACTCCTAATCTGAAAGGAAGTAAAGCCAAGTTAACCACACCAGGATTTGAAATGAAAACTACAAGGTGGCATTAAGTGAAATACCACAACAGCTGCACAAAATCAATTGTGTACTTAAACTAAGAAATATTGATTTCTCAAACTGGTACAAAGCCAAAGACTCGAAGTGGAGGTATAATTTCCATTACACATCATCATCATCATTTTGATGTCTATTTTTCCACATTTGCACGGGTCAGACAAAGTTTAAGGCAGACTTTCAATGGCTGAATACCCTTCCTGTCACCAAGCCTCACCTGTTTTCAAGCAAAGTGATATTTCCCCATGACTAGACATGTCACAGAATACTAGAAATGAATGATAATGTTTGTATGACTATCATACGATGTCAAAACAAGGATACACACACACACACAAAGGGCTTCTTTTAGTTTCCATCTATCAAAACACCTCCATGGTTTTGGTTGACACATGGCTACAGTAGAAGACACTTGCCCAAGATGCTACATAATGGGACTGAACCCAGAACCATGTGGTTCGGAAGCAAATTTCTTACCAGACAGCTATGTTGTTGTGGTACAATATGTAGGAGGTATACCTCCATCATACAACTGTACAATATGCAGTAGAAGTATACCTGCATCACACAACACAATATCTATTTTATAAATTTTGAAAGGATGAAAGTCGAAGACAACCCCACCAGAACTAGACAAAACAAAACTCTACAAAATAATTAGCTTAATATTTTACAATTTATGCTACTTCAAAAATATTTTGAAAGCCAGATTGACAAGCTTGGCCTTAAGTTTTCCATAGGATCTTTCCCCATATGAAATGTTTTTATTAGCAATTTTCATCACACCAAGTTTTGCAGTACATAATGCAGATAAACCCTAAAATTTAATAATATCCTTAAACCAACCATGAAGCAAATCAAAAATCCTTTATCTTTCTCTGCTTCAACCAAAAGATGTTAAAACAATAGGCATTATAATAAAAGCAATCAATATTTTAGACACTTGAAAATGTAAGCACACTTTCATGACACTATAAAGGTAATATAATAATACTTATTCCTTACAAGCAACAAAGTAAGAAATATAAATCAATACAAAAACTGTGAATGTGGCCAAATTGGTAGTCTTCAGTTGGAAAATCTGATAGAACATATTTAATACCAACATTACAGAAATATAATACTAGATCTCTTCATATGCCTCTATGTTTAAATTCCAAACATAACTATTTTGTGGACACAAAAGTTTCCATACAACCATGGAAACATTAATAAAATTTGGGAATTTTAAGATCTATTTATGGCTGTCCCATTAAACTTTCTTTAACTCATACTTGAGGTAACAATTCAGTCTTCTGTTTTATAATGAATCTATACTTTATAAAACCTATTCAAGCAAAAATCAGTAATCTTGTTGCAAAATTAATCAACCAATGAGCGAAATGCACAGCTAGGTTTTTCTTCCAAGAAAATATTTTTGTTATCAGATAAGATTCTATATTCACATGAAACAAAGAGAAAAACCAGATAATTATGAAGTAATATTTCTACTAAAACAACTGAGTGAGCAATGAAAAACCATTCAATAATTGAATAAATAAAATAGACCTTCACCACTGCAAACAAGTTATATTAATACAACTGTCTATTGATTAGAATAATTGAATTCAATGTAGTCTTATATATTTTCAAATTCACTTTCTATAATTTTACCATCCCTTTTCCCATGCTGGTTTGGATTTGACAGATATGCAGTACAGCATATCACAATAACAACTGCCACTCTTCTCAAACCTCTATCACTTCATACATATCGCCCAATATCTTCAGATCTGGCTTAACCATTTCGGACCACCCCTTTGTTTTGCACTGCATTTTCTATCTCGTAAATGTCTTATATACATACATCTATACCAACAGTTTCATTTCCTGCACAAACTCATTATTATCATTAATACTGAGCCACTCGCTCGCTCTCTCTCTCTTTTAAATTAAGTGCAATTTCTAAGATGTACAAATTAATGTTGCACATCCTACAAATTGCACTGAACAGATTTCTCTTCAGATCTTCAACATTTAGCATTGTGATTCCTTAAGTTTGCAAACAGTGGGGAAAAAATGTCATTCCAGAATTAATCCTATCACCTACATAAACCATTTATTACAGTGAAAACTAAGAACTTCTAAGTGGTAACTCGACATGCTAGAAACAGCAGCCAAATTACCCTCACATATCTTACACATCATCAACATAAAGGACAAATTGGATAATGTGGTTCTGTGTGCACTGTGCAATGGAAAAAGAGAGGATTGTTGCTTTTGGAATACTTTTGACCATACGTCTGCCCAATCAATCTGACCTGGGGTTAAACAGCAACCATTTACTTACACGTAGCAAGTCTAAATTTAAAACATGCATATATATATATATATATATATATAAAAAACAAATGATTTGTTCATATTTATTATACTATAGTATAAAAACTACTGGACATTAATCGGTAAAGAACCGGCTGAGATCTTATATGAATCAAATTTTGCCTTTATCGATTTATGTTTTTAATTCAAGGTGAGTGTACAAGAAGCTAAGTTATCTATTTTTGTGTTAAATAAAGGACAACACACAGAACGTTCTATTTTTACCTGATTACGATTAAAATTGATTATGAAAAGCGACTAAAATTCTAATCAATGAAATGTTTAAATTATCTGTGTTCTCTTTCAACTAGTGCCCTTTTATTTGACGGTCGAAATAAACAATCAATATTAACAAAACATAAATTAATTTCGAAATCAAAAACACATTCTTAAATTGAATGTTATATAACTGTCTCGTGCTGATAATACGGCAATCGATTATTCTAGTAGAAGACAATTTGGACGTTTCCCACTACACGAAATGAACGAAAATAGACAATACTGAGAACGTCTTGTAAATAAATAAATAAATACATGCGAGAATAAAAACCATCTACATTTACAACTGCTGCAATGAAAACTTTACTGATATTTGCTATATGCAATTGAATGTTTTTTTCTTCAATAAACTTGCCACTAATGAATCACGATATTCTTAAAATCTATAAAACAAAAATATTGATTATACTACCCTCTGCGTTGACCGATACAATAACTTCTGAGCTAATTACTAAATCCAATAAAACTATATCATCTATAAATGAACAATCCGTGAGTTTTATTTGAAGGTACAGACGAGAGAGAAAGTATTTACGAAAATCAATATCTTATAAGTTATGAGCTTTACTATTCTATGAATAATAGATAGCAAAAAAGACCTTTGCCATGGAGATGGGGGATAAACCTTTTTTAACCAAAAGAGATCAACAGCTGTCTTTAAGAATAAATAAACATATATATATATATATATATATATATGTGTGTGTGTGTGTGTATAAAAGACAGATTATACATTATACGTTAGTTGATTCAACGTAAATGTGTTCCTTGCAACTCGAGTTTCACGTCACAACGACTGTGTCTCTCTCACACAGACGTGCGTGTGTGAAAATAAAGAACAAATGGAGACTTGTTTATTCAATTCATTTTAATGAATTGAATATACGTAAAAATATCTCCATTCTTATTTTCAATATTGACGGATAACTTAGAAAATTATTCGATTTCTCATCCCAAACGCGAAATGTTTTTTTCCCCACGAGTGTTCCGGACCCCAGTTATGAACTCATTTGCATACAGCCAATCAAAGCTCAACTAGTGTCCACTTAATCACAAAAATACTCTGGTTGAGTTCAGTGGAAAATGTGCGTTATAGCAAAATGTAACAATTCTAAACGGGTCAATAAGGGTGACAAATGTGAAATTTAGTATATACAAAGTGAATGGAGAGCTGCTCACCGATGATGCCATAAGTATGGCCAATTTGCGTAATTTACTAGAAAATCTAATGAGTGTAGTTCCCTAATTTTTTTACTAATTTTGTACATTCCTAATTTAGAATGTTGGTGTTGATCTGGAAACATCGTAATCAATATGGCGTTGTCATATTGCGCCCTCCTTACATATATCAATGGGTACATGCAGTATCACTAATCTCAGTCTGAGCATAGGTACTTAATGTTAGCTCCATATAGAGATAGATGGTGCTCAACTGATCTATAAGGATGGAGGGTGAGAAATGAGGTGCTTATATGAGACCAGAGTGGCATACACCATTCTATGCCTGACTAGCTGTACTGTAGTAGTACACAGTATGTGGATTTTAAAGGTGAGCTTTGATTGGCTGTATACAAATGAGTTCATTACTGGGGCCCGGAACTCTCGTGGGGAAAAAAATTTCGCTTCCCGCCAGACATTGGTTATAATATAATGTTATATGTTGTGCACTGTATACTAAACTGCACAAATTATCTGTGACTATATACATTGTGTGTATATATATATACACATACACACACAAGCATGCATACATTCACACACTTTACATACATAAATATATACATACACACACCTATGTACATTAAAATGTAAGTCGTCCATAAAGGCTACCTGAAGAGCATTGGATATATAATACTGTACACTTCAATTAATATATTAACATGTGTGCATACAAATACACACACACATATCGCATGTGTATACGTAATATGTATAGAATAGGAAAGGTTTAGGTCACTTACCCTCTTCCTTATATATATATATTATTTTGTTTAAAAGAGTTCCAACACTGTCTGTTTTTTATGTTTTATTTATATTCCTGCAAAACCAATGTGGGATATAGAATATGGAATATACAATATATAATATAAAATAAAAATGGATGGTACAATGAAATAAAGTCTGTCATACCGGCCATGATGAAATACCACAAGGTATAGAAAATACGTATTCGCCTTTATATATTTAATCCTTTATATTGAACACTCAATATTTCATCTATTCAATAAGACATATTCCATATATTCAATAAGACATTCAATACTTTATTTCATTGTACGATCCATTTTTATTTTATATATTGTATATTATATTATATATTCCATATCCCACATTGGTTTTACAGGAATATAAATAAAACATAAAAAACA
>NC_068986.1:72975764-72993208 GCF_001194135.2 Octopus bimaculoides | reverse complement strand
TATATATATATATATATATATATATATATATATATATATATATGTATGTATATACGTATGTGTGTATGCATATATATATACACATGTATGTATGTACACACATGTATATATACACATACAACCACAAACTTATATGTATATATACACATACATGTATGTGTGTATTTATATATATAATACACACATGTATGTACATATACAGATGTATGTGTGTGTATATATATATATATATATCATATATATATATATGTATGCGTGTGAACTCGTGTTGAAACATTTTTTGTTGCATGTAGAGAGGGCCATTACGACAATAATAAACACATGCACCGGTTCTATTCCATTTCTTTATTTTGTCAATTGGTTAACCAATCGATTGCTTGACTAACTAATCGTTCGGTCGATCAATCAATCAGCTAGGTTTGTGTAAGTCCTTTTCGTCGCCATTCGCGACTATATATATCTTTTATTTTTCAAAAATATTAATGCTTAATTTTAAATGCGGTTATTTGTTTCCTGGAGAATATAGGAGTGCACAAAATGACTTTAAATTGAAATAATTTGGCAAATCATTTAGAAGACGGAACATTATTAAGCAGAAATTCGTCAGTATTATATTTTGTCGGTACATTGCTATCCATTGACCCGTAATAAAATCTAAAAAAATATTTATATTTATTGCTATAAAATACTCTCCTACCCTTTTATATCAATTCCTGGAGGAGTAGAAATACAGGTTTTAATTAAATGTCAGTGCTAAAAAAAAGTATTCTTCTGTGAAAAAAGTCTAAGAAAAACGATCAGTGCTACTTGACATAAAAACTCTCTCACCCTCACACACAGTTAACTATTAAATCTGTAGGCGGTATTTCTGCGACTGCCATCATCTGGTATTTCGGTACTAATTAACAATAGTACCGACAACATACCAATATGACACCGCCCTCACTGAAAGATGGATAAGACGAAAAGCCATAATTATTAGATTATCGACAACAGAAAAGATTATGATTGATTTACGGGTGTTTTTCTTTTTTATATGTATATTTCTATGTATAAATATTGAGTGGATCGTAGTTTAACTCCAGATCAGTCGTGATCAAAAACGTTCCAACCGTGACCATCCCATCTTTATATAGGAGGTGTGTCTAAGACCACATTATTCTAATGTGTCCTTCGTTTTTTTGAGACAGCAGGGTGTATTTCTAACAGATCAAGCAACCGCGTAGAGTCAGACTCCCTTCCTAGTTTGCTGAGTGGGTGTATATAACTAGGTAAATGTGTGTCAATGCGAAAACTTTATACACACGAAATATTAAAACACAATAAAGCTATAGATTTCAGAAAGGTTTTAGTCATCAACAAAGAAGAAAACAATTACAGTGTACAAATTGTTAAATAACTCAAGTCTGACTTTTGTAAAAAGATTATCTAATGATTATCGTTGTAGGTTTGTCATTTTAAGTAGGCGTTGAATAGCGCTTTCAATTATACTGGGATTAAATGAAGCGGAAAATACCGTTCAATAGTTTCCATTATATTTTAAGACTATTGAACTCAAGCGGGGTGCTCATAATAATTCTAATGGTTATTTTAGAATGTAACAAGTAATTACAAGCAACATCAATTTCTGTAAGCTAATGTCATCAAGAGTACACATGTCGTGATGTGAAACAATGAAGATCAAAAAGAAAATATGATAAATGAAATAGTACAATTAGAATCAAAATAAATGACATGTTTCTCCAATGAATAAATAGGCACAAAAAATACAAAATCAGGAAAATGTACCCTCAATAAATGAAGTGATAAAGAGGAGTGGTTATTCTTGAAAAAGAACGACATCAAAAAATGGTGGACAGTTATATTTGGATGTGTAATTTATGTGATAACTCCGATAGTTGTAGATCTCAGATATCAAGCATTCCTTTCATTATATACAATAGATGTATAAATATATTCACCCACTGACAATAAATGATGAAATGTCAGTGATGCCGATGGGTAAAAGACAATCTCTTAGTCAAGTATTTTTACCGAGATTAAAATGTAACACTTTAAACACAAGTCAAATCCGCTGTTACATCACTCGGGAAAAGTGATTCACTAGAATGAAAAACAACGAATTTATAATTTTAACGTAAATATGAATTAATATAGTATTTATTAAAGCAATATTTAGTTTCAAGTAATGCAAATGTCCACTTACTATTCATATATGAGCATCTTAAGAACCTTTTTCTAGCCTTGTCGCCTTTCTGCCTCTGATCCAGCCGGGATACAATCAATGACGTCATTAACTGTGTGTCAGCACTGTATTTACTACATTTATTGATTCGTTAATAACAAGCATAATTTGCCACAGTTATATCTTAAATAAAAGGATTCTTAAAATTGCTAATAATATTCTATAAATCTTATTTTAATACTTCTTTCTTTTATCTATATTCGAAAATCATTTTAATTCTCGGCATAAAATTAACAATTCATTCATTATAACAAACAGCACTATCTCTACTATTTACTGCAGTATTATCAGCTCTGTTTTTCGTTAGAATCTTTCAGCGATTTCAATTTTGTTTCGATTTCTTTTGACTTATTTTACATATTTCTCGAAGATTTTCTATTTCTCTCTAAGTTTACTTGCCCTTCACTGATCAAATTTATATTCAACAGAAATTAAAAGAGGAATGTTTTTACTGCTGCTTTTTTTTTTCTTAGCGTTAACGACCCCACTCTAAAACACAGTGATATACAGTAATCCCTCGCCGTATCGCGGTTCACCTATCGCGGTTTATTATTTAAGTTTACGTCGATTCCTCCGTGGTGTTGTCTTGCATTTACAATAAAATAAATATATACAAATTCTAAAAATAAAAGATATATACAGTACTGTTTCTACTTCGCGGATTTTCACCTATTGCGGGGTGGGGGTTGGAACGTAACACCCGCGATAGTTGAAGGATTACTATATATTTGTCACGCGTAGATTGAAACAAGGCGGTTTTTTCAGGAACTGCAAGCAGAACAAATGCTGCATGTCGCATGATTTAAACTTTATTGTAATTGTTTTGACATACTTCTCCCATCTTTTCAAACAAAAGAAGCTATAAGTTTTATTTTTCAAAGGGACTAGGCTTTATTCTGACAATAAAGCTTCTAAGTTTGTGTGTGCTTATGTACATTATGTATCCATCATAGTCGGCGTTTAATTCCATATTCGATCTCATCTCAAAATCCTAAAATTCTCAAACACTTTAGAATCTGAAAGTTCTCACCACTATACATCCTGGCACATTTACCCTTTCACCTAAATTACAGTACATGTCAGTATCAATACACAACAAACTCGTTGCTCATCCTCTGTCACTACTATCAGGCATGAGCCCAAATCTCAAACTCAAGACCAGACAAAATCGCAAACATACGCCTAGGGCAGTGATTTCCAACTTGTAGTCTGCAGATCCCTGGTAGTTCACAAAGGTAGTACAGAGGGGGGTGTCTGTGAACTAAATTCAAAATTTCATACATATATATACCCAGAACCATGCTTAGGAGTGAAATTTAGGATTTTTCAGTTTTCTGTGAATCGATTTTGATAAAACTTTTCCCAGCTGGTTTGCACACTATGGTAACACCATTGTTATGTTTTCATTATTCTGTGTAAAGTCCTTTCTTTTTTATTTCAGATTCTTCAGATTTTGGGTGAACCACGCTAATAACCTTTGAATGAAAATAGCCCATCTAGACATTTTTTTTTTTCAGAAAATGAAGGGTAATGATACATGTTAAACATTCACTGAGTATATATTTAATAGAAAACCATAATAATATTATAACATTTATTAACATAATGAATTATTTAGCCACATGAGCACCATTTTGACAGATAACTTCAAAAACCCTATTAGTCACGGAATCTGTCAATTTCTTAATAGTAGCAGGTTGGACTGCTTCTGCTGCAGCTTTGATAGTTGCCCTGGCATCCATCTGCATAAACATTTTGTTTAATGATGGACCAAAGATTTTTGAAGGGTTGAGATCCGGAGACTCTAGCAACCACACCATCAACCTTTCACCTTGTATATTTGGGTGGTCCTAGCAGAGTGGGAGGGAGTGTTGTATGCATGAATACGAGATTCCTTAGAAGTGACAGTGGTATGTCATCTAGCCAAGGATCTAAGACCGCCTTCAGGAGATTGCAGTAGGTGGCTGCAGTCACTTTAACCCCTTCAAGCACCCTGACTAGGCCAATATGTCTGTCCTTAATGATACCTGTGATGGTGCATTAAATGAGGCAGCTTGAGGGGTTTTTGCACAGAAGCCATGGTCCCAAGGATGTGATTTCGGTACATGTGGAAGTCTGGATGCAGAGAAAATGGCTTTGCTTCTTTGTCCAGGTTTCCCATTTAACTTGTAGTCAATATTCCTTAAATCTCTAGCTGTCGCAGTCTTGAAGGTCCCACAATTAGATTGTTTCTTCCTTGGTGAAGGATCCTTCAGGAATCATCTAACCGTGTCCAGGACAACCTAATTTCTCCGCAGTGACATAAAGAGAGGTGCCTTTAGCACTCACCTTGATGATGACAGACTTTTCTTCATCATTAAGGCCATTTCCATGTCCCATTGTTCTTAGAGAGGAGAGATGTTATTAGCATGGTTCACCCAAATACTGAAGAATCTGAAATAAAAAAGAAAGGATGTTACACAGAATAATGAAAACATAACATTGGTGTTGCCATAGTGTGCAAACCAGCTAGGAAAAGTTTTATCAAAATTGATATGCAGAGAACCAAGAAATCTTAAATTTCACTCCTAAGCTATTAGTGTGTTTCTAGGTGTATATACATAAGGATAAGCATACTAAAAGGGGTTAGTGGGAAAATTCATTTAAATAAAAGGGGTCCTTGGTAGTGAAAAGGTTGGGAACCAATGGTCTAGGGTCTGAAAGAATTACTGCACTCAGATCTACTATTACTTGAACTAAAACTGTTAAATTCTAAGCATCTGGAAAGTAGATAAAATTAACAATTCTGAAGCCCAACAAAAATCCATGTAAAGTAAAATAGTATCACCTTTTTGTGCACACTCTCAAAAATTCTAGAAAGGCAAACCCATGTATTACTCTCTTCAAAAAACATGGTGTCAGGACAAAATGCTTTGCAGCATTCATTTAAACCCTCTATGTTCTAAGTTCAAATCCCACTGAAGGCAGCTTTTGCTTTCATCTTTGACAAAGCCTACTCATAAACTCAACACAGAAAACATGACCACTTCATCAAAAAATACTACCTACCAGCAACATAAACAAACTTTCCACAAATACAAAAAGAAATATTCAGCAATACTTAAAGAAACAATTCAAAATGCTTACTATCAAACTACATGTTGGATTGCCAAGCTTTAGTGGAGTATAAGAACATCATTTTTCAGATACTACAATTTTCAGAATGAAGTACCATGGGGATCCAATCTTCATCTTACACTTTTCATCCTATATTTACATGACCTCACCCCACTTCCACAAAACATAACTTCAGATCAAGGGGGTAATGTCAGCATAAATAAATATATTTGAGGGTAATTGAGTAAAAAAGTTCACCGCTTTAAAATAAAATCATTCTTTTTCTCTTTTTCTAATGAAAGTTTTCTATAGTTTTAAGAACAGAATATCTAAGCGTAATTCATAAAATAAAAATATAACAATTGTACTGCAGACATTTCCAGTCTTCCATGAAAATATGTCTAAGCATGGGGAAATATTTATCATCTTACTTGGAGACAGGTGAGGGTTGGTGATAGGAAAGGTATCTATCTGCCATAAGAAAATGTGCTTCAACAAATTCTGCCTGACCTAAGAAAGCATAAAAAGGTGGACATTAAAACAACAATGATGATGATAATGATGATGACAACAATGACAATGACAAAGAATATATATATTAAGAGAAAATGGGTTGTGAAAAAGTAAGTCAAAGAGATTTGAAAGCTAGGTTTACTGAATCAAAACATTGGCCAAATGCCAGGTATTCTACTGGGATCATAATATAAATGTTCTAGTCTAAAATGCCAAGTGATATTTATATTATTCATTTTATCATTAGAGTGAATAACTCTTTATTTTTGACATATTTCCTATATAAGCTACAAAATCTATGTTCCGTTTTAACATCTTAGGCCAACAACATCCTTCAGTAACATCTTATCGTTAATGTAAGTAAAACATTTTAAGAAAAATGTAACATTCCAGGAAGCGAGTTGTTAAGTGAGTTGTCCTGCAGTGCAAATATATAAAGAAAATCTTATGGTGCAGCCAAACATTTTATGCCAGACATAAATGTTACTTGTACAGAAATTTCTTCATTTCTTCAAGTCCTTTAAAGTCCTGAAATAAAAGCAAAGTAATTGATGTTATACAAGGAACAAATGAAATTAATATGATACTTTTATATATACCTAACAGACCTACTTGACCAATACTTCCCAAAATGGTGGTATCCAGCTAAGACATTTAATCAGTATTCTTAGCTGTGATTAATCCCTATTGTGAGATATCGTTTATATTTTACTTGTTTCAGTCATTTGATTGCAGCCATGTTGGGGCACCTCCCTGACGATTTTTAGTCAAACGAATCAACCCCAGGATATATTTTTTAAAGCCTAGTACTTATTCTATCAGTCTTTTGTGCCGAACAACTAAGTTATGGGGATATAAACACACCAACAACGGTTGTCAAGTGGTAGTGGGGGACAAACACAGACACAAACACACACACACACACACACACACACACACGCACACACACACACACACACATACAAACACACACGCACATGCACAAACACGCACACACACAAACACACATGCACACACACACACGCACAAACACACACACACAAACACACATACACAAACACACACACACACACACAAACACACACACAAACACACACGCACACACACATACACAATGGATTTCTTTCAGTTTCCATCTACGAAATCTATTCACCAGGCTTTGGTCAGCTATAGTAAAAGACACTTGCCCGAAGTGCCATGCAGTGAGACTGAACCTAGAACTATGTGATTGGGAAGCAAGCTTCTTACCACATAGTCACACTTGTGGTGCATTGCTGTACTCAAGAAGACCCACCCACCACAACAGAATTGATGGTGCTGCTGCCACATAAAAAGCACAAGGTGGTTGGTGTTTGGAAGGGTATCCAGCTGTAGAAACCAAGCCAAAACGGACTATGAAACCTGGTATGGCCCCCTGGCTTTGCTAGTTCCTGTCAAGTCATCCATTTCATGCCAGCATGGAAAATGAACATTAAATGTTGATGATAATATATATATATATATATATATATATACATACACATATATGAACATAGTGAGTGTGTGTGTGTGCTTGCATGTGTATGTGTGTATGCATGTGTGTACATATACATACTTATATATATGGCGGTTGTCTACTCCTTATGCAGAGTCTGACCATCTCTTGTACCTACACCGTAGATACATCATGGCGTCTGATGTGGTTTTTAAACCAGACAATGTATCGAAAAGACACCCACATAGATTGCATATCTGATTTGGATCACCAAGAGCTGCAGTTAAGTTCTAGTCTTTGTGGGTCTTAAAATATCTTTTGAGACCTCCATCAGATTTGCTGACCTTATGGCATACACAGCATTAGAAGGTGTGCACAAATATATAGGCAGAATAGTTGGTGGAAGTTCATTTTTCATGGATCCTCAAATGAGATTTCAGCCCAGCAAAAGAAAGACATGGTCTGTTACAAACTGTGCACACAAAAAGGTCACTGAGATTCACCTTCTCAATCACAATATTCTTCTTTAAATCCCTCTTGAGTCTTGTGTGTATTATCCTGACCTCCTCAAATGCTTTCACTCTACTCTACATTTTTGTTTGCCATCCAGCTTGATCTAAAGCAAGGGTTTCTATGGTCTTTGGATCTATTCCAAGTGACTTCATGGTAGTCCTTATGCCATCCTTAAACCTCTTTTTAGGTTTACATTGATTGCGTTTCCCCTCTGCAAGCTCACCATATAGATATATAATTAATGGTCACTGCCGTCAATTTCGATGTATGAGTGTTTGAAGGAGTGGATTAAAAGAAAGAAAAAATGTTTAAAAATAAAAAAATGCTGCATCTATTTGTGATGGATGTGTGAATGTAATTTGAGTCCTAGTATGGATTTTGCTATGAAGTTACAACGGGGATACTGATGATTTTGATTTTGCCTGGGAATGTACAAATGTGTTTGTTGATGGTAGAATATAATTCTTTTATTGTTCTGTTTCTTCAACTCAATTGTTTTGATGCATCATAACACATTTTACTCCATGAAGATAGATCTAGGCAATAACTTTCCCAAGATGTCAAATTAAGCAGTAGAGATTTAAGTGATTGCTTCAACTTATCCTTATACCAAAGGATGGGTCTTCCTTGATTGTGGTATCCCTTTACTTGTTGGCCTTAAACATTCAATCATGTTCTAACCATCTGCACTGAATTCTCAGCAGCATGCTTTTGATACTAGTGATATTACATTTTTCTAGGGTTTTCACATTTGATATCTTATCTTGCCAGTTTATGTTACAGATATTGTACAGTCAGGACATGTGAAAGGTTTCAAGTTTCTTTATATGCCTCTGCCCTATACAGAAGTGTACTCAAAATACAAGATTTATTTACACTTATGTTGATTTTCAGACTGACACTGTGTTCATCCCACAAATGGTGGAAAAATTTTCCAGAAGCACTTGGTAGCCTTAGATATTCTAATACTGATTTCGTGATCAAGAGTATTCTTAAAGTCTTCTGTACTTCCAAGATATTTGAATGACCTGACCCATATGAGTGGCTCATTGTCAATCATAACATTTGAATATTGCATATGTTCTGTCCCAAGATTTGATTGGGATAAAACTTTAAACTTCTTGATGCTGATAGTCTGTCCAAATGCACAAGGTGATGCAGCAAACCTAGTGACTATTTCCTGAATTTCCTCAAATGTATGAGAAATCAAAGTACAATCATCAGCAAACAGAAAATTACATATAATCTCTTCCTTGATTTTTATCTTTGATCTGGAATTTTGCCTTTATAGGTTTAGCAGAACTCCTGTGCGAAACTGAATTTCTCTCTCTCTCTCTCTCTGTATATATACATATATATGTCACACTCTTTTCCAGCATATTAATGACTTCAAAATGACTGTACCTGAGGTTCTCCTTCCACTTAGAGAACAACCAAAAGTTACAGGAAGCAAGATTTGAACTTCTGGGAGGGTGAAGGACTGTCAAGTAGTTGGTTACCAGGATAGAACTGTGGCAAGCAGTATTTAGTAGGCCTGCCAAAGATGTCCAAGCCTGGTGGGTACTTAGTTGGCAAATGGGGCATTTCATGCTTCTAAAACGAATTTCCTCTCCTTTGGAGTTTAAAAAGGTCCCTGGGTCAAATAAGTTTTTCAGGATTCTTGCTTTTACCACTATGTAAAGCTTATATTATTTTCTCCCATTGAGGTATGGCCTTGGTTCTTCTAGAAGCCTCCATTTAATTATGCATGGCATACTCTCCTTCTTTAAAGGCCTCACGTAGCTGGTCACGGATGTGATGTTGCACTTCTCTGGTATCCTAAATGAGGACCTGTAGTTGTTCAGTCAATGCTTCAACAGGCCGTTTGTAGATCAAATATGTTTGTGTTCTGTGCTCTTGTATTGATGGTGTTACTGCTGTTGTCTGATGTTGTTGTCACTGCTGGGCCCACTTTTGATGTTGCTACTGTTACTGCTACCACTGTTGCTGCTGGTATTGCTGCGTTTGCTGCTGCTATTGCTGGATCCAATCCTGGTGCTGCAGATGCTGCCAACAAGGCTGCTGTTGCTGCCACTACCAGATGCATTGTTGGTGCTGTTGTTGCTTAGTTACTATCAATATTGATGTTGTAGCTGCTGCTGTTACTTGACACACTGCTGATGTAACAGCTGCCATCACCATTGCAATTGCTGTTGCTGCTGTTGTTCTCATAGGATGTGTTGTTGCTGCCAACACTACTGCTGTGTCCACCAGTGCTGGTCACCACCTCAGCTTTATACACTGCACAAAATGAAATTCATGTTGGAAGCATGAAATTCCACATTTGTGGAACTTGGTAAATCCTGAAAGTCTCAGACAGCTTCAACAAGCCTGTCATAGATATAACTGTTTCAGGTCTAAGGGGTATCTAAGGGAAATAACTCCATCTTGCCCTATACTTTGCCAGTGGAGTTTCATCCTGGACTTTTTCTGTTTACAAAATTAACTAACCATAACGTTTTCCTTCCTCCAGTTGTAGAGAGGTCATATGCCTCCTGCCATTTGAGTCTGATGAGTCACCTATACAGCTAAGCACTTTATAGATGTGAAACCAATGATCACTCTCTGACCAGCCATAACAAACAACCTTCTAAATATTACTACTCTAAGGTTTTAGAGTCTACTTCTTTCTTTGGATATATAAACTACTGATCGATATATATATATATTTAAAAAATTTCACAGAAACACAACAAATGGAAAACGAAATAAAAGAAGCTAACATAGATTAATATAGAGACAAAGGCCTGAGGGTAGTACCCAATAAAAACAGACATGATATGGATAGAATAAGGAGAAAATTATGCAAAATATTTCATCAATTAGGCCTAAGAACCACTATAAGTACAAACCATAAAAAGTCAACTTTCTAGACATTAACATGAATCTTAACACAGGAAAATTTAAATGCTACTACAAACAAAACGAGGAAACCTCTTACATAGACATAGGTTCCAACTACCCACCAACAGTAATTAAACAAATGGTTAACTACATTAGCAGGTGCATCTCCAATTTATCTGTGAACAAAGACACTTTTGAAAAAGCTACCCCATTGTCTCTATATTAATCTATGTTAGCTTCTTTTATTTCGTTTTTAAGGGTATCTAGGATATAAAGGCCTACAAGGTCAGCTATCTCTACACTGTCATAGCTCCCCATTGCCACATCAAATAACTTGTCTCCATTCTTTTTTACCCAGTAGGAATTATCATGAAAAATAATGACTTCCTTGCATTCATAATTATATCTATATCGGTATTTGTTATAGTGACATATGTTTTACTAAATTCAAGTGCCTTCTGAAGCAAGCTTTTGAAGATCGAGGGGTAGAACTCAACTATATTGGATTGTATAAATTTGCATTTGGATTTATCTTCTATTTTCTTAAACTGTTCAATAATTGCACAACTGCATATCCATTTTGTAAAATTTGAGTGTGCCCTGATATATCATATAATATTATCTAATATGGGATTTACTAATAATTCCTATTTTCACTTTTTGTGAGATTTATTAATCTGCAGCTAGGATTTTGCGTGAGGTTATTTTTGTCATCTTTCAGAGTTATAAAAGGATTTTGTGAGATAAGCTTTTCTACTTTGTCTTCTATTTCAAACTATGTGGCTAAATTTTTTACTTCTTCATTAATTTAATTATAAGCAGTGGGCTTTATTTTCTTGTATGTTTTAGTTATGTCGTCAGTTAGTAATTTGTTGTATGTTTGGTTGTTTACTTCATGAATAATTTTTGTTTTATCTGCTTTAATAATTGATGTTTTGAAAGGTTCAATGTATGTCTGTAATGTGTGTAGGAACTTGTTGGATCTTTGGTTGACTTTTACATTTCTAACTAACTTTATAAGATCGTCTTCAAATTTTTCGAGGTCTTTGATACGTGATAGGTTTTTACAAGATCTGAAACCATAATGGTCAAATATGATATGGACATTGAAAGAAGGTGGAATAAGCAACCCCCAATAGAATGGAAAATTATTATTAAAGCCAAAAAATACAGAGGATGAGGTACCAAATGTGAACTCTGTAATTATGAAAAATTAAACATTATACAATCAACAGATAACATCCTAAACATTAGGGATGAAACCTTCTTCCCCTGCATACATAGGCAATATTTTGCACTCGAATATTTCAAAGAAGAGCCCCTATCCACAACAGTAATCCCATCAGGGTAGCCCCTTTCCTAAGCACAAACTTCCAAGAAGAAATATGTCCCAATGATGAACTACCTCAGCACATAAGTATAAAAACACCATGCCCAGAACAAAAACAAAGAATGCAAACAAAATGACCACACAAAAAAAATTTGCTCAAAGCATAAATCCAAGAGAGACAAACATCCAAAAGATGCCCCACAAGAGTAACATCCTTTGATTCATTGTTTTATTCATGCAAATTTACAAGAACTCCCATGAACTAAACGAGACTGTTTTCCAAAATGGAGATGAACACCTTTCTCCATGTGTTGTGGTGAGAGTCACGACACTCCCTGTGAGAACAGACTTGACTGAACAACTATAAATAGTAACAATCTGAGTGAGGGACAGAGTAGGCATTAATCACAGGAAGTCATAAGGTGTCGTTTTGGTAGTTTGTCAGAATATCATTTGTTGGTTCATGTATAGATCATGGAGAGTTTGTTGGATTGTTATATTGTTGTTATATGTTTTATTGTTACTACATGGCTATAGTGTAAAAAAGTATTATCATAAATATTGGCGAAATAACAATAATAGTGACAAGGATTCAAAGCTCACGCAGGTTAGTTAACAAATTTTTGTGATACAAAGTTGTTAATGATGGAAGACCTACTAGCTTCTATAATACAATTGCAAAAACATCAGCAAGAACAACAACAGGAGTTGCAGAAACAACTACTTCAGCAACAAGAAAAACAACAACAGTTAATGGAGCTATGTCTTAAGAAGTCTGGAAACACAATAAGTTCGTTTTTGCCAGACAGCGTATTGAACTCTATATCAGAATTCAGTTATGACCCTGAAGAGGGTATAACATTCGCAGCATACTTTAGAAGATATGAAGAAATCTTCAGGGAAGATTGCAAGTCGTGGGCAGACAATGAAAAAGTAAGGCTATTATTTCGTAAATTAGCACTGGCTAAACATGAAAAAATATTGTAATTTCATACTACCCAAAAAACTAGTGAAATGTGTTTCCAGGAAACAGATAAACTACTAGCAAAGATATTTAGTGATAAGAGTTCTCTACTTAACACTAGGTGGGAGTGTTGGAATCTAGTTAAAAAAGAAGATGAAGACTTTGTCATGTGTGCTTGGACTGTAAACCGAATGTGTGAAAGGTTTAAACTGAAGAAACTAACTCCCGATATGTTTAAGTGCCTCATTTTTGTACAAGGGCTTACAGCAAACAAAGATGCAGAGATACATGCAAGAATTTTCACAAAACTTGAACAAGCAGACCAAAGTTTAACCTTGCAGACAGTTGCAAAGGAGTGTCAAAGAATGGTAAACTTATGTCAGGACATAAAGAAAATTGAAGAGAGGGAGTTCTCACAAGTACAAGCATATACAACTGGGAAGGTATAAACAAAAAAAATGTTAAGATCAACTATAGGTGTAGAGCCCTACATTTCAAGGAGGAGTGTCCTTTCAAAGCATAAAAGTATTACAGTTACAGTTATGGATGCGATGTTGGCAGACTGTCAATTTACAATTCCATACTTTGATGAATTAAAAGTGAATCTCATGATCAGCATATCAAATATGTAAAGTGTGTTTTTCAAAAAAATAAGAGATTACAATTTTACACTTAGTGAGGAGAAATGTGAAATTTTTTTTGCCTAAAATTAAATATTTAGGACAAATTATAGATAAAAATGGAAGATGACATGATCTGTCGAGGGCAGATGCAATTAAAAATATCCCTCCCCCAATTAACATAGTGACATTACAAGCTTTTCTTGGCCTAGAGAACTATTATCAAAATTACATACCAAACATGTATGAATTGAAAACTCCATTTAATAATTTACTAAAGAAAGACGCCAAATAGAATTGGTCAAATAACTGTCAAAAGGTTATTCAGGATATTAAAAAAATATTAATTTTGGATTTGTTGCTGGCTCATTTCGATCCTGCAATGGAGATTGTTGTAGCTTCTGACACTTCTGAATACAGTGTAGGAGCAGTTTTGCTACACAAATATAAAGACAGTAATATGAAGGCAGTAGCTCATGCCTCGTATAGTCTGATTGCAGCAGAAAAAAAACTACAGTCAGATAGAGAAATAAGCTCTTGTGATTATTTTTGCCGGGAAGAAATTTCACAGATTTCTCCATGGTAGAAGTTTTCAGCTTCAGACGGACCATCGATCATTACTATCAATTTTCAGATCGAAGAAAGGAATTTCAACCTGTACAGTTAACAGATTACAACACTGGAGTACAATCTTGTTATATTACAATTTTAAGTTGGAGTACATTCTTTTGAAGAAAATTGGCCATGGAGATTGTCTATCTAGGCTTATTCTAGAGAATGCAGAACCATTGGAAGATACAGTGATAGCGGCATTAAAATCAGAAAAGGAAATTATAAACATTATCTATGTCATTCATGAGTAATGTCATTCATGAGTTGCCAGTGACTGTACAAGATATAAAATGTAAATCAATGGAGGACAAATACATCATAAAAATGAAGGAAACCTTGAAAAATAAATAATAAAAGAGAAACACGAATGCAAATCATTTTTCACTCTGCAGCGATGTATTAATGTACACACAAAGAATGGAGATACAGAAAAACACCCAGTCCAAATACCAGTTCAGACAAGTCACCTGCAAAGCTAATGTTCACTCGAAAGATTAAATTGATCTTCGACAAATTGTTGCCAAAGGAAAAAACATATAGAAAATTTTTTTTTCAATTCAACTGAACATTTTGATGCTAGAGACAAAGTCCATTTCAAAGTTTTCAAGAATGGTTTTGAGAGTTAACAGGATGGTGTAGTGACTAAAAGAATTGGAAACATGATGTGTTTAATAAAAGGCCAATGATGGGACCATAAACAACACGTAAATCAATTAAAAACAAGACATATAGAAGAAAGGAAGGAAATTCCAATGGAAGTGTTTTATGACATGTTTGATGTGCCAGCACTGAAAGAGATTAAGCCTAGCAGGAGCAGTAGCAGGAAACGTAAACAGACTGAACATTTAGAAATAATTCCAAAGCAGAAAAGGTATTGAACTTTCTAGGGAAGCAAAATTTCAAAAAGAGAGAGGTATTGAAAAAAAAGAAAAAGATTCAAATAATGAAAAAAAATTTTGTTTCCTACGGAAGTTGAAATCTCAAAAGGGATGTTGTGGCAAGAGTCACAACACCCCCTGCAAGAGTAGACTCGACCGAATGACTTTAAGTAGTAGTGGTCTGACTGAAAGACAAAGTAGGTGTTAATCGCAAGAAATCGTAAGGTGTCATTTTTGGTAGTTTGTCGAAATATTTTTAGTTGGTTCGTGTATAGTTCATGGGGAGTTTATTGGATTGTTGCATTGTTGTCACCCTGCTTCATTATATGTCTTCTTGTTACTACATTGTTATAGTGTAAAAAAATATCATCATAAATACTGGTGGCAAAACACCATGTGATTGGCTAGAAAAATTGTTAAGACACTAGGATATTTTCCTATTTTTCTTGACATGAAACCAAAGATAGCTTTATTCACAAATAAAGAAATTATATCCACCAATGCAGTATCAAGCACTCATTTTCCTCATTCAACATTTATGTATATATATCATCATCATCGTTGTAGTCATTTAATGTCCACTTTCCATGCTAGCTTGGGTTGGACAGTTTGACTGAGAATTGGTAAGCCAGGAGGCTGTACCAAGCTCCAATCTGATTTGGCCGGGTTTCTACAGCTGGATGCCTTTCCTAACACCAACCACTCTGAGAGTGTAGGGGATGCTTTTTATGTGCCACTGGCATGGGAGCCAGTCAGGCAGCAGTGGCATCGGCCAATATATATATGCATGTATGTATGTATATATGTATGTATGTATGTATATATGTATGCATGTATATATGCATGCATGCATGCATGTATGTATGTGTGTGTGTGTGTGTATATCAATCATATATTTGAACTCTGTAACAAAATGTGAGAAAGTGTTCCCCTGATGATCCATTGCATTTAGGCATCTAAATGCACTTGGAACATCCAATGCTGAGTTACAATTAACTGCAAATATTCATATTGCTGTTAATCTTAATTTCCACTGCCTCTGCTCTGTATATCATAACTAGTAACATTGCTAAGTACAGTGGCCAACTAAGAACCATACTGAAACCGACTCAATAATGATAATATAGGCAGTTTTTGTTCTAATGTTTTGCTTTTCTTGGTTTATTTTTTATGCTTTTTTTCAAACATTTTACTCTAATTATTAAACCACATTTGATCATAATCACAAGTGTGTTTGTATACACTAGAGAATATTTCAATGTTATACAACATATTTTCATTTCATTTTCTCAGTCATTATTGGAAGAGAATGTTTAAGCTAAATAAACAAAATTGCATAACCAATTTTGAATTATTTAAAATCCACTCACTCTCTCTCCCTATTTACCTCTAAACACACTTTCAGTCTCCCCTCTTACTGTCTGACTTTCATACTTCTTTCTCTCCTGCTCACAGACTTCTCTTTCGCTTTCTCTTCTCTCTTACTTGTGATTCACTCATGTTTAAAAATTTATAAATTATTTTGCTTTTCAAGAGAAAATGTTATGTTGTTTAGACATTTAATCATTAGAAACCGTTTTCAAATCATCTTGTGTTATTATTTCAAAATTAACAGTTTGTATTTGGGCAGTAACTTCAAAATTAAATATATATATATTGTTTAGCTATGATGAATCTAAATGATCTAAATGACAAACAATGAAGTGAGATATGAACAGAAAATGCAAATGAATGATATTTGATATCTTTCCTGTTGTTGATACGCAACTATATAAATGCATACATACATAGTTGTATTAACCTCTTGACAAGTATCGAATGTCACACACTGCATAAACTACGAAAGACAATAATCATACAAAACAAAAGAAGCATGAATCCAGGCACACACACACACACAGACACATATGTACACAAACGCATATACACATATGTATACACACTTATTAGTGATGTATTTGTCATTATTTCTGCTTGTAAACTAATTTTACAAACAAAATAAACAAAACTTGGTATATTTATTCTATATATATTAGATGTGATAATTTTAGGTCAGTGGTCCTAGACAGGGGTCATCATCATCATCATCATCATCATCATCGTTTAACGTCCGCTTTCCATGCTAGCATGGGTTGGACAATTTGACTGAGGACTGGTGAAACCGGATGGCAACACCAGGCTCCAATCTAATTTGGCAGAGTTTCTACAGCTGGATGAACGCCAACCACTCAGAGAGTGTAGTGGGTGCTTTTACGTGTCACCCGCACGAAAACGGCCACGCTCGAAATGGTGTCTTTTATGTGCCACCCGCACAAG
>NC_068986.1:72970654-72973468 GCF_001194135.2 Octopus bimaculoides | reverse complement strand
CGTTAAATGCTTCAAGTAACTTGTCTCTAAGTCTCTGTCTATTTGCAGGGTCTTTAAGCTTCCACACCCTTCTCCTCCAAGCTGGTCTAATTCTGGGCACCCATTTTGCCTTGATCCCAAAGTCGCTAACTACTAATCTATGTTGCGGGGTACATTCTTCGCCAGGGTAGGTCTTGGCATTTATAAGCCGCCCTCTTTCCCTATTTCTGGCGAGGATGTAGTCAATTTGGCTAGAGTGTCTGCCGGAGCAGTAGGTGACTAGGTGACTGGCAGGTCCATATAAAATTTTGTCATTAAAATTTATGTGCAATAAATTGCTTATACTTCTACAATACACAAAATATTTTATCATTTTTTTAATACAATTCCAACTAAAAAAAAACGGTAACGGGTAAAGACCCCTTCAGTCATAAATGACCATAGGATTGCACCTAGAAAGTTACCCTCTGAGGCACAAGTCTGGGCAAGATTGTTCATGGAAGACCAGCAGTCACCCATGCATACCAACCTCTCCTCTCCACATCACTGCTGCTAACCAAGGGAAAGGCAAAGGTTGACACAGCTTGGCACTAGTGATCTCGCAACTCATTTCTACAGATGAGTGAACTGGAGCAATGTGAAATAAAGTGTCTTGCTCAAGAACACAACATAGAGCCCAGTCTGGGGATTGTGAGCCTGATGCTCTAACCACTGAGCCATATGCCTCCTTCATTCTAAAAAGACTGTAGGATTTTTTTTACATCAAATAGCTATGGAAGCCCAGTTGAGTAAAATAGGAATCAAAGGGATTTGTAAGCAAAATATGGTTGAGAACCACAGTTTAAGATCATTATTATTTGGAGTTCCCCAATGTTTCAATCATCTATCAAGGTGTCATCCAGTCAGACTGACTGCCTGGGCCAGCCTGGCTACTTTTCTCCATCCCTCCCGATCATCCATTAGTGTTTTATTGGTCTTCAACTTGGCATCCAACATCTTCTGCTAGCTGTTGTACATATGTCTTCCGTGGTCTTCCAGCCACTGTGGTACCATGATTTGGTGTCCACAGCAACACATTACTCACAAGTTCCTCCTTACTTCTCCAGCAGTGGCCAGAAAACCTCAATCTCCACTCTTGGATAGTTGATGAGAAAGTTGGTACATTCCCATATAACTGTTTTTTTGTTGGGTGCTCCCTCCAAGAGATGATGGGCACTGCACGTAACATTCTGGTATAGGCATGCACCTGAGTCTCTTGATGAGAGTCCAAGTCAGAGATCCATATACAAGTACAGATTCAACAGCTGCTCTGAAGAACTGTCTCTTCGATTTATCTGATAGGGTTGACTTCCATATTGGTCTAAGAATATCTATAGCTGCCCAAGCCTTAGCAATGCAAGATTTAATATCTTTTTCAGTGGACTCTTATTTCTAGCAATTGCTGGTACTGATTTGTATCCTTGTTTATTAACATATATATATACATATCTGTATGTATGAATGAATGACTATGTGTATATTTGTCTCTGTATGTACATGTACATGTTGGCATATGTGAGTGTGCACTTGTGTCTCCTTGTCTTGACCATTGTGCAATGATTGTAAATGAGCCTCACCCTCATGTAAGTGGTGTTGTTTGTTTCCAAACTTGCATAAAAACATGTCAAATTGTGAGGAAATATTACTTTGCTTGAATATAGAGATGAGAGTTGGTGACAGGAAGGTCATCTGACTATAGAAAATCTGCCTCAACCAGTTCCATCCAACCCATGCAAGCCTAGAAAACTAGTGATCACTCCAAACACCATGATGTTGACTGGATGTTTGATTTTTATCACTCTCAGTATATATTTTGGGGATACAGCAAGCCAACAGTTGTTCTGTGTGTTCACCATCTGATGCTGGCAGAAATTTTTCTCATCTGAAAAAAAAACCAAAGCATGTTTGGTTGGAGGGGATGCTTGAGTTTATTCAAAAGCTTCCTTGATGGCTTGGAATAAAAATTGACCCTTTCTCATCTTATATGAGGAATATCGAATGTCTTCATGCACTAGCTGCCTGAAAAGAAACTCAGACACTCCCATGTTGTATTGCTAGAAATACAAACTAAAATCCTTCAGAGCCACAAGAAAGCACATATGCTGACACAGGAGATAACCACCACACAGCAAGCATGATCACTATACTAGTCTACTTTTGCTTGAAAATTATAAGTTCATCAGTAGTGACTAATTCACCACTGAATAGTTTGACTAAATCCTGACCGTCAGTATATATATAATTACTATATGAATCTATGGCTGATTCAGCAAAAGGCAGCTATATGCAATATGAAACCAAAGAGGAAAAATTCAATTGTCACTAATTGTGACTGAGGGTAGAGAGAGAGAGAGACACACACACACACACACACAAATATATATATATATATGTACATACTTACTAACATGCATACTTACATACATACACACACACACACACATATAGTTGTAATTTACAGAAAAACGAAAGGAGACATGTGTATAAACAACAAGCAGGTGTATTAGTTTAATGCTCGGGAAGGTGAGAAAGTCTTTTACATTTCAAGCCTGTGCTCTTCAACAGAAAGTAACACGAGGAAATAAACAGAGAGAGAATAAAAAAAAATTATGGATTTAGCGGTCAGCGGAAAAATTACACAGATGTGTAGAATGATCTGGTGGTGTTGCTGGGCTTTGTATTTTTTCATAGCTCCCATGGTTACCAAGATAATCTACTATAATAATACTCTTGTGTTTATGAATGAGAAAGGAAGGGGTGATAGATGAATAAGGAAGGAAGGGATGGTGTCATACT
>NC_068986.1:72956377-72970206 GCF_001194135.2 Octopus bimaculoides | reverse complement strand
ATATATATATATATATATATATATATATACATATATATAAATATATATATATATATAAATATATATACATCATCATCATCATCATCGTTTAACATCTGCTTTCCATACTAGCATGGGCTGGATGGTTTGACTGAGGACTGGCAAGCCAGAAGGCTGAACCAGGCTCCAGTCTGATCTAGCAAGGTTTCTACAGCTGGATGCCCTTCCTAAAACCAACTATTCTGAGAGTATAGTGGGTGCTTTTTACATGCCACCGGTACGAGGGCCAGTCAGGCGGCACTAGCAACAATCATGCTTGGATGGTGCTTTTTATGTACCACCGGCACAGGACCAGTATATATATATATATATATATATATATATATATATATATATATATATATATATATATATATGCATACACACACGCATATGCACAGTCATATAGATGGATGGATATTCATACTCATATACAATGGGCTTATATACAGTCTCCGTCAAGTAAAATTCAATCCTAGGGCAGTGGTCAACCTGAAGTACATTACAATAGTTATGGTGTAAATATGGTAGATTAATGACCTCTTGAAGAGGAGTTCAAGTATTTTTGCATTCATTGTGTAAATGTTCTTCAACACTGATTATATCTGCTTCCATCTATCCATCAACTACAAAATAAGCCTGATCACTTCTATTTCATGAAGGAATGTTTAACAACAAGGATGCCTAGCTGTAAAAGTTGATGCTCCAAGAAGGTATGAGATGCATTCCAGAAGTTTTGAAGCCTTTTTTTTTTTTGGAAAATCAGTTAGAATTGTTCTAAATTTGTGTGATTTTAATATATTATTACAATACATCTAATAAGCTGTTCTTTCAACTTTTGTTATTCTAGATTGAACAAAATGGCTGTAATAGCACTTTGAACACACCCAAACACTGCTTGTCACAGCTAACTAATTTGCAAAATGCTGTTGGTATGTGAACACAATTTAGAAGCACATTATGCTGTAAAGTTTTGTGTTAAACTGTACAAAAATGCTACAGACTCTTATGAAATGCCCTAGATTGCTTATACAAGTTAATCAAGTTGTGCCTGATTTTTGCAGGTAGAAGAGCCCAGGTAAAGCAAGTCCACTGGGAAGCTAATAATGCTCCCTCTTTTTCAACAGTGAGGGCATCGTCTATATCCACTGCATTCTCTCTGGCCAGATGGTCAACTAAAAGTACTTTGCAGAGATCTTGAGTGAGTGCAGGAAGAGATTTTGTTGCAAACGACCAGAGCTCTTTCACTTCGATTGATGGCACCTGCACCAGGACAATGCACCAATTCACAACTCCATCCTAGTAATCAACTACTTGACAGAGATGATCATCAAAACTGTCCCTTACTCACCCAAGAGACCAAACCTTGCCCCCAGAGACTTTTGGCTATTCTCCAAGTTAAAAAAGAATTTCAGGGGTACTCATTTTGGAGACATTGAGCAGATGAAGGAGGCTACGGCAAAGGTCCTGGACATCTTCACTTAGAAGGACTTCCATGGGGCCTTTACAAAGGGGCCAAAATTCTACAATTGCATTGAAGTTAGGGGGTCCTACTATCAGTTCACTACTGAAAAAGTCTCAAAACTTCTGGAATGCATCTTGTATAATGCAAATGTCCAAATTTACAAACACTGTCCCTTTCCCATGCGTATTTGATTTTCATTTATTTAATTTCATGATACTGAATCATTAGGAAAAGAAAAACAATTCCCATGACCCTTTTTAGGGTCACTGAGACTGCTAGGGAAAAGAAAAGAAGTTAACCTCAGATTGAGGATCTGATCTGAATACTTGCAACAGAGTGTACTCTGCTAAAGACATATATCCCAGGACCAGCTGGGAGTGTACAACTCAGTGACAACAAAGTGGACTCAGCAAAAGGCATCCAAGGACCAGTTGAAGGTTTTAAACTGGATGATAACAGAATGAATAACACTAGAGATACTTTCTGAGCCAGATGGTGGTGTTAAACTGGGTGAGAGATTAAATTTACCATCCAAGAAAATGGATGTAAAATAAATAGAAAATAGCTGAGTTTCATATAAAATAATTTGACCAAAACTATTATTGTTTTTCTGAAAGATCAAATTTACATATATAACAAAACTAAATATAAAAATATATAAATGTATTTCTGTTTTATGCATGCAGTAATTCAAATACAAATATATTTTAATTTTTTTCAATTCATATAGTTATAATCATTGTTCAAGATGTGATTTTTACACAAGACACTGCTACGGTGCAGAAATGTATGATATATCTGATGAAAATAAAATGACATGAGATATTCTTTGTTCTGGTGAGAACATTAGTGTGAACATAGTTTTTTCGTTGCTTTCTATTTATTTTACTCAACTTTTCCATTTCTTAAGTACATCTAAAAAGCTATAGAAAGCTTTCATTTTTTCCTCATGCATTTTACGCATTTCCAGGCGGTCTTCTTCTTGCTGGCGTTTCTCTTCTTCTTTGTTTGCTTTGAGCCAGTTCAAAATGTCCATGGTACTGCATTCTGAAGAACGCGGTCGTTTTGGCTTAAAGCGTCGAACCTTTTCTGTGGAACTCTCAAGAATTTCAGTTGCAGAGTTAGATGATGTACTAGCCAAACTAATTGAAATCACATTTGATTGTCCAAGAATCTCTGAGATTTCATCATAGAAGCTACACTTTCGTTTTAATCCTGAGTTTCTATTATATTCTTCAACTTTTTTGAAAGACAGTTTTAGTGATTTCCATTTGTTTTCACATTGACGAGCGCTAATTTCAAACCCATACTCAAGCATCTTTTTAGAAATTTCTTCCCAAAGATTCTTTTTTTTAATGTTAGGTTGCAAAAAAAGTTCATGATAATGCTTATAAAGTTCTATGAAGAGCCTTGTCGACTGTTCATTCCATTGGTATGCATCTTTCTTGAAATCAGCTATATTGATGCCATTCTTTGATGTGAAAGAAGATTCTTCTGGAAGTTGGACAGACTCTGAAGCTATTGGGGTGCTGCCATTAGTTGTACTTCCGATACTAACTGTAGAAGGTGGATTAGACCAGACTGGAGGAAGAGGTAAAGCAGGAGAGGCAACATCTACTGGTGATGCAGAAGCTACTGAAATAGTTGGTTGGGTAACAGATGTTACAACAGGCACAACAGAGTTTATATCCTTTACAGAATTCTTTATTGCTTTGACATCCTTTCCTCCATCTGAAAAAGTCAGCAAAATAATGCAAAAATTATAGAAAACATTTTGTAAATCGTCTGGCAATTTAGACAACTTCTAAATATTCCCAAAACCAACAATTTTTTTTCCCCTAATTGTTTTCTGGAAAAACTGGTAATGTATTATCCAATTCTCAATAAATTTTGGTGCTCAACAGTGGGTCCTTCATAGGGGTAGCCAGCAGCATCATAGGCCCCTGGGGAAATCAATGCACTGAACCCAATAGTATTAATTTGACAGCAAGACAGAGCATACATAGATCAGATTTGAGCTCCTAAACCTATGAAGCATCCAGGCAACTACCAAGTGTGCCTGTGCCTTAAGACAGCACTGGGGGCAGCTCAAAAGGGAGCTGCTATGTTGCTGCTCAAATAAAGAACACATTAGATGGTGTTGTCCAAGATACTAGTAAAAATAGCAATAATAACTTTCCATGTACTAAAGTAATAATGTTTGAATTTAGAGAAGCAAAAATGTTTAAATTATTGGTACACATTTTTTGAGTGAATGCCATTACAAGACAAGATATAATATATATATGCATTGGACTTCTTTCTGTTTTCATCTACCAAATCCACTTACAAGGCTTTAGTTGTCTTGGGCTACAGTAGAAGACACCAGTCCAAGATCAAGCAAGCTGCTTGATTACATGACCATACCTGCACTTCACAGCTGTGTCTGCATGCCTCACAGTCATACCTGCATCTCACAACCACATATGTGTACAGTCATACATACATATATAAAAACACACATGCATATATACGGGCCCACACCCAAACATATATGTGTGCATGTGGGTGCGTGTAGGTGTGTTCTGTGTGTCTTTGCTTTACATTGTACAATAAAAGTTTTCAAAATGTAGTATCTATGGTCAACACTAAAGACAGAAAAGCAATATAGGTCTGGAATTACTTCCATAAAAGAATCTCTTCCCATGACATACACCTTCATCAACCAAAGTAATTAGAAGGAAGGGAGTGAAACGGTTGACCATATAAAAAGAAGGGCACACAGCAATAATTACATAGTGCTGACATTTGTAAAAAATTACCCAAACTCTACACCATGCGGTCGACAGGTTAAGAAGGACCTCTCAGATTCCTGAAGGTGCAAGATTCTCTCTCGTGACAGCAGTAAACTGAACATCTGGCCAAAGAAGGTACTGGTGGTGGTCCAGCTAGCAGGGGACAGCAAAGATCCAGAGAAGATATATATTAAACTACACCAACATCTATCCATCCACTTTTTCCACCCAATTTTCCTGGACAGGTCCATGGGGTAGAGTCTTCAGGCAATCTTCCATCACACCCTATCAGAAACAACCATCATTACATTTTCTGGCTAGATTCCCAAGTGTGACCAACTGAGATTATGGATATTACCCAACCAGCTCATTCATGGGTGATGGGTCCACTTTTACGTCTTGTGCCAATTGGCAAAATTTAAAGAATCTCTCTTGTGATTCCTTCCTACGACATTCTAATCACATGTCAGTAGTACAAGAGCTGTTGTATCTCAACATCTCTACTCAAAATTAAGAGAATTATTAATCAGTTACGAAATAATATGAACACAACGTTGAACATAGTATTTTAAATGAATAAATATTAATATAATTACATTGGTAAATGCCTTACCTCCTTCATTTGCTGAATGCCACCGTTCATCAGATTCTAACAGAACAAATACTGTATCATTAGGAAGAAGTGCAAAATAATCTTCATCATCTACATCAGTTCCATCAGCTTCCAAAACTAATCGAATATCTGTCCCAGTGGTTAACCCAAGTTTAAGTTTTCCTACAATAAAAGAGATCAATAAATAATATTAATTTTATCCTTAAGTAGAAGGCCAAAATTGTGAATGAATACAAGAAGTATCAATTAAATGGAGTACAGCATATTACTGGGATTTCTCAACCATAAAGTCAAACTTAGAAAGAATGAAAAAGAAATATAAGAATAAGAGTAAACGCTGCATGTTCTATTATTTGTGCAGCCACTTTCTTTATTCTGTGTTGTATCAACATTGTCATTTAGTTTATGGGATTTGATATATTTCAAAATGAAATCTTATTCTTTGTCATGAGCTTTAGTGATGCTTCAACAGGTTGTTGTTGTTTAACCACAGAATTGAGCAGACTTATGATCAAAAGCTTTCCAATCATTAACATCTCATTTTTTTCAGAAATTATATATATATGTACACATTATCCAACATGTCCTTCACTTTTGGTCTTAAATGATAACATGTGATAAGAGGGGCATTTCGTTGCCATTTCTAGTAGGTGAACTAAATACTTAGAGGCTCCTTCATTGACTAATGTTTTAATTGTGATCTATGCTGGCATAGGTTGGACTGTCTTGGAAGAGAATTTTCTGCCAGGACTATTTCCTTAGGAGAAAGTCTTCTCCATGTCCAAATGCATTCAAATGTATTAAATATAATTTTACCCCAAAATATTTTATCCAATGCTGCTTAGTGTGACATTATTTATCTAATTTTAGTCTCACCAAGCTTTACACACTTCAACGAATGTATCATATAAGGTTTTGATAAGAATGATTTTTTTTACTTATTGAGCTATGAATGACAGATTTGGCATTCATAGCTGAGAAAGTGGAATAACATAAACGCATGTGTCCTATCATCCAATGATGCCATTCACAGTGCAGCATGTATTTTCACATATGTGCAGGAGGAGAATTTCTGCTTTTGTCTATTTCCACAACAGCAGATTTTCTCATATCCAAATGTACTGTAATATGTTAAATATGACTTCACACAAATGTCTTTACATGTATTTTGATACAATAACCATTGATTGTATTTTGGAGATTTCTTCAATATCTTTGGCTTTAATGGTTATCTTTCTTATTGTTAACCAATATGACAGAGTCAATTGATTATATCTATATTTATCATGGAGCATCACCAAGGCTAGGTCTTAGCAAAACCCTGGTCCATCTCCACACAATATCAATATTGTTTCAAGAAATGTTTGTTGTACTTCCATTTTGTTTAAAGGTTTGGTGTGGAGAAAGGGAACTGTGTCCATGGTCCTCATAAATTTTGCAAGAAGTTGAAGTTTACATGACTGATATTCTTGATCAACACATAGTTTGTGGTTGCAGGAATAAATTAACAAGGACAAAAATTTAATTTTGAGGAAGAAGTATCAGTTTATGTAAATATTTAGCAAGGGAATTAATAAGAGCCAATCTAAGATTTTTTTTTTTTTTTTAGTTTGTGTTATAAATACAATAAAATCAGCTACTCTTATGTTTTCTAAGTTTGCAATTTTAACAATTAAAAATATGTAGTTATGTATTTTCACCTCACATCTTGTTTAATTATTGATTTTATATTGTTACAAATTACTGAATACAAAACAATTACAAAAATATTTTACCCTTTAAAACTAAATCTTGCAGATTACTTGCTACAACAGGTTTTTTCGTAGTTCTTTCGCTGTTCCAGATTTTAAAGGCCTTGGCATTTTGGTTAGGAGTTTGGCTCATGTTTGAAGAAAAACACCTACATCAAGCAACCTCTGAAAGATAAAGGAAACAAAAATTTAATATTTAACCCTTTTATTGACATTTCTAGTAGAGGCGCTCAAAGCCAAGTTCTAAAGTTAAGTGGAGTGAACACATAAAAGGTGTCAAGAAACATACCAAATAGTTTTTTTACCCATTTCCCTTATATTATGTGAAATCTTTTATTAGTTATAATATACATAATTGTATTCTACATTCATTAATTTTATGATTCAGTAACAATGGCATTATATATGAAACTTACAACTACTAATATAGGTGTGACATGAAAAAGATGTAACTCCAGAGAATTATCCAGTGTTGAGCAGTTATGACAACAGGGTTTGTTTTGGTTCTTCAGATGTCAGTAGCCACCAACACATCACAGGATATTGAGTAGATAGTTCAAAAACACAGGAGGTCAGTCAAATAAAGTAATGACTCTAGAAAGTGCTTTGAAGGCCATGAAATTAACAAAAAAAAAAAAAAAAAAAAAAAAAAGAGGTTCAATTTTTATCACACAAGCAAATTGAAGAGGTAAAAATAATTGTTGAAAAGTTACCAATTTTGAAAAAATGTGCTCTTTTATTAGCTACACCAATGGAAAACATATATTCATTAGGACTTTTATTGTCCTTAACTGCAGAAAGCAGTTTTATATACCACTCTATTTTTGTTGAGGAATATCATGTTTGAAACTATTTTCTGTTGACAATATGTCAAGTTTATTGAGGCAACATAACTTGCAGAAAATACTGATTCTATTTTTTGGTAGATATTTAACATCATTATTGGAGTCATCATCATCATCATCATCATTTAACATCCGCTTTCCATGGGTTGGACGGTTTGACATGGAGCTATCCAGACTCCAGCTGGTATGGTTTCTATGACTGGATGCCCTTCCTAACACTTAACAGAGTGTGCTGGGTGTGTGCATCCAGCACCAGTACCTGAAAGGACAATCCTGTATGTGTAGAAGACAGTGATGTTACTTAGCTTGATGTATCTTATCAAGGACAGCAAATCACCACATCTCCCAGTCTCTTGTCATTTCTTCAATGAGGCCCAGTGTCTGAAGATCATTTCTCACCACTTTATCCCACATCTTCCTGGATCTACCCCTTCTAAAGGTACTCTCCACAATTAGAGCTTGCACTTCTTTATGCAGCTATCCTCATCCAAACGCATCACATGATCAAACCAGTGCAGTCTTCTCTTTTGCACATAACATCTGAATAACTATGAAATTTAATTTTTAAAGTAAAAGAGTTAAAACATTATCATTTTTTGTCCTCCACCCCAAATTTATAGTTTACAACTAGTTTTTTCTTACTTAAATCACAAAAGAATATCAATAAATGATGATGGTTGTTACTGGTGTTTGTTTTTGGAATCTTGGATGTTCATCATCAGAGATGCTGACACATTTCAATCAGTATTCTCTTTGGTCATCTTTAAGTGACACTCCTGAGCTAAGCTAGAGACCTACCCTAGAACCTTTATTTAATCCTTTAGCATTCAGGTTAGTCTGTCAAATGCAATGCTTATTTATTCATGTTGTTTTGAATTATTCATACAATATTTCATACCTTCAAGATTTCAATGATATGATTGTTTAGTTCTAGTATGACATTGTAGAGTAAGGTCAGACAGGCCAGGTCTGGCCAGTTTGAGCATAAAACAGGTAGAATATTTTGGCTGGATATGGCCACTTTAAATGTTAATGGGTTAAATACTAGATCTTTTATTCTAACCAATCAAACAGCCGATCATTGTCAGAAACAGTGTTGTCATTTTGATGTACAATATATACTCAAGTAATATTTGATCTTGCCAAAAAGTCAACCTAATATTTTAGGTCTATCTCAGTAAATATACAACTGGGTGCAGTGTATCATTACATATACAATTTGTCAGTCTAACAAATCCAGAGACAGAGGGAAAAACTAAAGAAAATTTTAGTTATACCAGCCTTCTGGAATGTATCACCATATGTTATTACTTAAAGATATTGGCCATGGTAATGATTTATTAATGTGGGTTTTATAGCACAAAATGTGTGCTGATGTGTATTACCATAAATGAATTTCCATAAATCTTCATACTTTTGTTTTGTAATGATTTACACAAACTAAGCCTTTGCCAACAAAAATTACAATGCAAATTTAACATGAAATTCAATCCTAGGAAAAGAAACATCTACATAATAGTCAACCCTTTAAATTCAGCCTTAAAAAATGGTCTGAAAAACTCAACTTTTATTTGGGTATATACAGTATTTTGGCATTTGTCATAATATTTGTTCAAATACTAATTTGTAAAATCAGTATTTGTTTCATTTTAAAAAAACAACGGTAAAAACAAAAATGCAGGCAATTATTAATCGCTAAAAATATGCATATAAATGCTAATGATAATCTTGTTTTGAGGAATAAAACTGTTATTATTTTAAGCTAAATAAAAGTTAAGTTCGGCCCCTAGATTATCTCAGAAGAAAGTATTTAGCTTGGTACTTTATTCCTTCTGTTACTCCACTATTAATGAGTAACCAGAAACAAACACAGTTTCTTCTCATTGTAATCAAAACAAAAAAGTTATGAATACTATCTTTTTAAAGAGTAGTATTTTTACAGTTGGTAGAACAGAGAGTAAGTTAGCTTTAAGCTGATTAGGAAGACTTTCATTTGGGGAATTGTTGATTGTCTTTAAGTTAACATGTTTTATAACGTCTTTTCTGAGGTAATATTTTCTTTGTTATCAAACAAATCTTAAATATAGTTTACCATAACAATTAGACCATATTCCATTTCCAATGGAAATCAGCATAAAAAGAGTTGAATTTGATGTGCATTGTATAAACTAAGATGACAACTACCTAATTCACAATATTTTTAGCAGATGACCATGTAGCTTCATTGTTACTAATTAGTGAGAGGAGGAGGGCCGACAACCATGATCTATATAGGACACTGAAGGCATGTGACATTAACCCTTTATCATTTAAACTGGCCATATCTGGCCAAATTATTCCACATGCTTTATGCTCAAAGTGGCCAGATCTGGCCACACCCATCTATCCCATAATGCCATTCTAAAAATAAACAATCACAACATCGAAATCTTGAAGTGATAAGATAATGCTTGATTAATTCAAAACAATGTGTATTAATAAGTATTACATTTGACAGAATAATCTGAACTAGCAGGACCAGTGAATATTTCATAGAATTAATAGTAAACTTATTGAGGTATTTCTGAAAAATTTATCCAAAAAACCTGAAAGTGTAGCCTGTGTTGTGTCTGTATCAAAAGATAGTCACTTGTCTGCTAATCATTGAAAAGTGAAAGAAATTGAAATACAATGATTACTTAATGCACTTTATATATTTTATACACAATTTTATAGACTTAATACACATCACTCTCCTTTCTCTCTCTCTCTTCACCTTACCCCCTTTTTCTTTCACTCTTTGCCTTTCCCTTCAATTAATCACATGAAAGCATTAAAGATGGGCTAAGTAACAGAAAAAAAAACTTAGTTAAAAGAAATTACACATTTCACGCACCACCATCTCTCCCCTTCCTCCTTCCCCCTTTAACTAATCATGTGGAAGCATTACGGATGGGTTAAGTAACAGTGGAACAAACAGAATTATTATAAGATACTAAAGGGTTAAGATAATTGAGGTTTAGTTTTGATAGTTGCAAACTGATTTCAGTAAAATAAATGTGGGACGAGTAGTAACACTGTTGTGGAGAGAGAAGCTCCCATACCATATTGTCTTGCAGCAGGCTTCCATGGGAAATTTTATTCCACTAATACCTTCTGACAATCAATACTTATATTTTAAGTTTGGTACCTATTCTATTGATCTCTTTTGCTAAACTGCGAAGTTACAAAGCAACATTGGTTGTCAGGTTGTGGTAGCGGTGGGAGGCAAGCATACGCACACACACACATGACAGGCTTCCACACAGTTTCTGTCTACCAAATTGTTTCACAAGGCATTGGTCAGCCTGAAGCTATAGTAAAAGACACTAGTGCAAGGTGCCAAACAGCAACATTGAACTTAAATCCACATTTGCAAAGTAAGCATCTTAACCACACGAACATGCCTACACACACACACATAAGTGTGTGTGTGTGTGTGTGTGTGTGTGTGTGTGTGTGTGTGAGTAAAAGGGATTACAATCTGAGCTGTTATCATGAAGCATGTCTGCAAATCTCAGCTGTCAACAATATGTAGATATTTTATGTTTATGAAGAAAACTATTCATACAAGTTGAAATTCCTTGTCCAGTATATGAGCCACAGTGTATGTATATATTGAAACAAAGACAGGAATTTATGGTATTATTTTTAATTCTGTAGTTACAATTGTTTCATTACAACATGAGAAATACATTTTATGGACATAAATGTTAATATTAATAATTATATGATTATAATGAATTCATAATATTATAATGCATACACAGACATTATTATTTAGTACTTACGTGCAATTCAATAGACACACATACACACACAAACGTGTGTGTGTGTGTGTGTGCATATGTGTGTATGAATATATACATATCAGAAAAGCATAAATTTCACATATAATTCATACATTAATTGTGCTCAGCTTTAGTTTCATTAAGATAAACACCAAACAAACGCATAATTATATAATTGTGATACATAATTAATTTAAATTGAAATAATTTACTACAATGAAATAAGGTTTGAGTTTAACAACCTATTATTAATTGAGTTCTAAATTGCCATGGATTTATTTTTTGATGTTTATATATGAATTTGCTATATGGATATCCATTACAAAAACAGAAATTCAGCTACCCAGAGTTTCCTGGTAGGAATATGAAATTTATTTCACTATTTTTCATGTTAGTAATGTCAATATGGTGGGTTAGTAACTCTGTATGATTTAAGAGAACTTTAAATAAGAACATGTAGTTTGAAAAAGACAGAAAGTGATGAAAGGTAGATAATTCAATGAACATTTAATAAAGATAGGTTCTTAGATGGGGTGAAAATTTCATAAACCAAGCAGAAAGGAAAACAAAAAGTGGAAAGGTTGTTGGAATGATAGAAGTTACAAGAGTTATCAGGCATTTGTGGTGTATAAACAGGATATCTCACTGCAAACATGATGGTACAGGTGGAATATATTCACTGATTGGAGCTCCATAGAATTGCAACCAAATTAATGGGTTGTGGTCTGTCTGCTAGTTTATATTTAATTCCTACTAAAATATACAATGGAAAGTGTGATATGATGAGAAAATTTCATTCCTGGTATTTATACAGTCCCAGGAGGTTTATAAATTCATCAAATGATAAAGTATAATAAGCGAGCCAACAGAACAACTTTCTGATTCATTAATACATGATCTGGTCCTAGAATCTCCCAGTTGACGCTATAGGATGCCCGTGTCCTTAATCTTCCAGATAAATGCTGAGATGGTTGTGGTATGTCTCTTTTTGAAGTACCTAAAGGAAGATGGTTGTATCTGAATTTAAATTTTCCTTCCACAGATCCTTTGTAGTGCTTGGTTTCTGTCCAGCTGGTGTTGTTGTTTGCTGTTACTTGTGCCTTGTGAAGAATGGAGGACATATCAACTACCTATCCGAGAGGACACATAGATTTATCTCTGCATGTGCACCCAGGACTAGTTTAAAGCATTTGTTAAAATGTTGATATAGGCTTTTACATTAGGGAAACAGAAATAAGTAATGTTAACTGAATCTGTTAAATATTTTGTTATAACTATGGTTGTGGGGAAAGTGTTTCTTTAATAAAAGTAAGAATTTTCTACCTATATTTGACATAACATTTAGAGAGAAAAGCAGAGTGAACCATAAAAAGGTTGCAGGACCTACTCCTACATCTACATGGTTGAGAAGGAGGAGGGCTATAAAAGAATTTATCAACAAAACCACTATCCTGTAAAGCTTTAAGACATGGGCTGCCTTTACAAATAATTAATTTACATATGATTCTATAGCTAAATTTAAAAATTAGCCATAGACTGGTCTGTCATAAATGATGTCATATTATTCTGGCTATGGACCAGTAAGGTAGACAAACCTAATATTCTCAATTTGGTTTGCAATAACTTTGACATCTGATATGTGGAACACTGTACACCTGTACAGAGAATGTTGATTTGATAGAGGAAGTGAGCACGAATATTTGATCATTATAAACAAATCATCTGTATGGGTTGTTCAGCAAACTGGTGGCTCACTATGATCTTGAGTTCTTGGTTGCAGAACGAAACCCTCATCTGTCATTATGACAGGAGAGCCCATCACTACCACCATCATTTGATGTCCGTTTTCCATGCTGGCATGGGTTGGGCAGCCTGATAGGGGTTACATAAGGTTCCAGAGTCTATTTTGGTTTGGTTTCTACAGCTGGATGCTCTTCCTAATACCAACTGCTTTTCAGAGTGTACTGGGTACTTTTCATGTAGCACTATCACCAGTGCTTTTTATGTGGCACCATGACCAATGCTTTTTACATGGCACCAGCACCAGTGAATTTTATGACACCAATGCTTTTTACAGGGCACCTTGGTCTCAGGATATCAATTCTGTTGTGGAGGGCAGGTCTTGTTGAGTACAGCAATGCATCACATATCTCAGTCTTCTGTCATCTTCATAAAGGTGAGCATTTTGAGATCAGCCTTCAATATTTCATCTCATGTCTCCTGGGGTCTCCCTCTTTCACAACTTCTCTCCACTTTAAGTGATCAGCACTTGTTTATGCAAATGTCCTCATCCATCCACATCACATAACCAAACCTGTGCAGTCTCGTCTCTTCCACACTGCATATAATCTTCTTATGCCTATCTTTTCTCTCAAAACACTAGTGCTCCGTCACGTGTACACTGATATTGCACATCCAACAAAGCACACCAATTTTATTCCTCTCTAGTCTTCGCACGTCCTCTGCATTCAGGGCCCATGTATACACACACACACACACACACGTGTGTGTGTTAGAGTGATATAGTTTTCATGAAGCAATATCTGATATATAT